>NC_051157.2:155046091-155173275 GCF_013339745.2 Dermacentor silvarum | reverse complement strand
TGCAAGTAGCCCAAAGCGTCATCAATATACGACATTGGTCGACATCCATGCAGGTGATTTATTGAGATGCCGGTAATCGATACAAAGCACCAGCTGCCGTCCTTCTTGACGACAGGAGACGCCCACAGACTGTAAGGTGGCTCGATAACGCGTTTAGTTAATACCTTATCGACTTCTCGTGTATCACTTGTCGTTCGGCATGTAAAGCACGGTATGGACGAAGGAATATCGGATTGGCGTCTGTGGTGTAAATAGGATGGGTAGCCACCGATTAGAGCACTACTCGGGCCGATTTTTTGGGCAGCCCGCCCGAGCCCGACGAAACGTTTTAAGACGAGACATGGGCCCGGCCCGGGCCCGGAAATAATCTACGTTACCCGCCCGGCCCGGACCGCCACCCCTTTACCTTAGGCCCGAGCCCGGCCCGAGCCCGGCTCGAAACCGGCCGAACACGGCCCGAGACCGAAAAAGACATGTTTTCAGAGCCGAGACGCAAGAGGACAACTCGCTGCACTTACATGCACACCACCAGAAAGTCCGAGCCCGGCCCGGGCCCGCTTCAAAAAACCCGAGCCCGGCCCGGGCCCGCGTCAAAAAGCACATGCCGTGCCTGAACCCGGTGCGACTCCGTGAAAAAACTGCCCTACCCGGCCCGGCCCGGTTCCGCTTTTAGGTAAGCCTGAGCGCGTGCAGTGCTCTACATCGATATATGGGCCAAAGGGCCGCCATCATGGTCAAAAATGTCGCGGTAAGTTTCAAAGAGATGGCGGATATCAACGGCTAGCGCAGGAAGAAGGTCCGGTGCAATCATATTGGTCAGATCGTGTGTGACTAGAGCCGGTGAATCACAGGTTCCTGTAGAAGACGGCAGACTTTCTGCGTCAAGCGCCCGATATGTCGCAATCGTTGAGGGGCAAGATGTCACCCAAAAACGTGCTTCTGGGAACAATTTGAATCGAGCAGTTAAAATTGAGGAGAGCGCGAAGTCTGATTGCCTGTAACAGTGCAAGGTATAGGGAACGCCCAATACCTTTCAAGCAGTCTGTCAGTGGTGGACCATAGCATGTAGACGCCGTCAGGAACAGATTGAAACGACATTAGAGTTACGTACGTAGTAGCTTGAGGAGACAGGTGGATGCCTTCGGCAGAGCATAACCGTGGCGGTGTGACTGGATAGCAGCCATGGGAAAGCTCAAGCTGAATGATACTAGACGCGCAGTCAAAGGGCTGAATGGGACGATAAAAGTATAAGCCGAGCATAACGTCATAGGGACATTGTTCCAATAGGGTTCACCGATTAGGCGCCCCGCAATGCCAATGCTAGGAGTGCACATACAAAGCACGGTAGGCGTTACTCCATCGGCGACGCCGAGGGTGCGTGATGCAGCGGGTGTGAGGACTTTGTTCAGCTGTCAGCGCAATTTGGCACTCAATACGGATATGTGCGCGCCAGCGTCAATGAGTGCTGGACACTGACGCTATCGACAACAATGTCCATTAAGTTCTGATTGGTCAGCAAAGTGATCATAGGGTTTTGCAGTCGACTCGACAATGCAGCGTCACCTCCGGGAGCTGCATCGCTTAGTTTTCCGGAGACGGGCGTCGGGGCTGCATAGCGGACGGTGGACGACGAGCGGGCGGTGATAGGGAGGATAGCCGACGAGCTGGAGGCGACGGGACTGGTGACGAAGAAATGGCGACGAGCGACTGTTCCAAGCATCACAAGCGTCATGTTTGGCTGTTGCGCTTCAAATGGAAACTCGTAACCTCACGAGCTGTGTTCGGGTGTAATAACTGGTTTAAGGTGTCGCTGAGGGGAGGAGACGGTACCGTTGTTACAAAGGCGAGCAACATGACTGATACGCCTGCCAGCAAACAGATTCGCCGACCGTCTGCGGTTCACAGCGTGAACCGCAGACGAGTGCACGCTCTCGCGGGCCTCATCTTCAAAGTTCTCTGCGATGTGGACAAAGTAATCCACGCCGAGTGCCGGCAGTTTCGTATGCGCTGTGCTTCCGGTGTTTAGTTCGCGTTGAAGCGAGAGACAGTACGAAGGTCGATTCGCTCGCTGCTGTAGCCACGCTTCCTCACTCCAGCATTTTGACCGCGAGTTTCCGCGGTGAACCAGTGATATGTGTTCATGTTTACTTTTGCTCACGTGACACCGTGCTTGAAACTTAGTTCGTAAGCGAATGTTTGCAAGCTTATACGCTAATAAAACTAATATCTCTACTTCGTAGCGCTGTCTACTAATTTGTTATCGCAATCGATGCTTCGCCTTTCGGGCGATACTGCAACTTTTGGGGAAACTTTTGATATCATATGTCGCAACATGCAAGTCAGTCCTGTAGAGTCCTGTAGTCCTGTAAAGAGGCGGCAGTTTCATCAAATGGAGAAACGGTACAATGATGTTAACGAATGCCTCCTTCACTAGATGCCCGCCGCGTCGCTCGCGGCGGTTTCCTTAGTTCTGCATAAATTCCATGAGCCAGCGCTCGTTGCCTTTTCAACTTCCGGCGGCGGCGTCAAAGGCGGCGAAATACTTACGCCGGCGCGTCAATTGCGCCTTCCGCCTCGATACGGTAACAGATTCCATGGTAATCTCAGAAGCCGCAGCACGTCATATATTTGCAGACGTGCGCCACAAGCGGCGCTCGTTGCCTTTTCAAGGAGACGAGAAAAGGGAGAGGGCACGGAACCGGGTTTATCAGATCACGCGGCAGGCATCTAATAAATGAGGCATTGGTTAACTTCGTGAACGCGGGTGCCGCGCAAGCGTATGGTTGCCTTTGCGCACGCAAAGCTATCGGCCATCGGTGCGCCTAGACGCCGACGCTGTCCTCATCGCAGTTCGCTTTCAAGATAGGGCTCGCTCGGCCGCGCTATGCGCCGCCAGAGTAACCCCACCCAGTGGGAAGCGGCGCGCTTCCCCCCGCTTTCCTCCCCTGCGCACGTGATATTGAGCGCCATCGTCGGCTCACCATCGTACGCTTTATCTCGAACGCACAGTGTACGGCGCGCGAGGAAGACGTTATCACGACACGACCCTGGTACGTCCGTATCGCAAACAAAGCCTGTAGCAACTTCCAGGGGAGGTCAACCAGCGCCACCTATATACTTTTCAAGGCCTTCGACCGCTGTCGTGATGTCAGTGAAGTGAGATTGCCCTGGAAGTGAACTTCACCTAAGTGCGATCCGGGAGAAGCGCGAGCTCGACGACGGAGGAGGACACCGGTTTTTCGCAGCGGCGGCGCCGCTTTCGACGGCGGCGCATTTTACCATGTGGCAGCGGCCGCAAGAGCTGCGATGCCGGCTCTCGGCCTTGCGTTTCCGGAGATAAGCTCCAGACGTTGTAGGCCGATATGGCGGACCATCACAGATGTATTCAGGAGATCAACTTCGGGGATAGGATGACAACATCTCCCAGTTTCAGAGCGCCCGCCTCGGCTGCGGGAGGCGGCGGGTTTGATTCCCCCCGCCGCCGGGCACCCACTGGTTAAAATGGCCACAAGTGTACCCCGGCCTGGCGATTGGCTCCTTCAGGAGTTATACGTTTGGGAAAGGAGCTTGCACCCTAAGTTCCCGTCGAAACTCTCGTCAGCACACACTCGAAATAAGTTATGCTGGGGATGCTCTCATGGCGGCCGCTTTCCCCGTGACGTCCAAGATGTACCCAATGAGGTATGGACGCCTTCGGGTTTAAGACAGACACCCCTTTCCAAGGTTTAGGTCGCATAATGACCGAGCACCAGGCTGGGAGCGCGCTTGTAATTTTACAGATAGCAACCCGGCGGCAGCACTTGCCTCCCACAGCTAAGGCGGGTGTCTTCACAAGGGCGTCTGTGGTTGGACAACAGGCGTCCAGAGACCACTCGTCTATCTTTATTGGTCCCCCTTTCGAGATGTGAACCCTCACGAGAGCCGAGCACCTGGCCAGGAAAATCTCTACCAATTAGAACAAACCGGTGGGTTCCCGGCGGCACCGGCATTTGAACTCGATACCCCGAGGCGGATGCTCTTCTGGTCTCCCACCCTTGCGGTTCAATTGTACAACTCTACAACTACAACCGCGCTTGCACACTCAGAAACACGGTAACGTGCAACATGTGTATCTTCTGAGAAGACGAAGACAGACGCACAGACATAAGATAGTGTGGGCATAAAAAATAATATTGCCCAGCCGCACCGCCTACGGCACAACAGGGTGACAGACAGAAAGACAGACAGACAGGGAACTTCATTCAGGTCCTGAGCTGCGACTTCGAGACCACCATACGGGGGAGGAGCCGCCGCGGGCCGCTGTCACGTCGGGAAGGGCAGGCCGTGCCTGACTACCACCGTCGCGGGCATTCTGGACGACCCATAGCTGAGTGGCGAGGTCGGAGCTCTTGAGCACCTCCGCCCACTTTTCTTCCGTGGTGAGATGACCGTGGTCCCTAACGAGGGACACCGCCAGAGCATGTGTTCTAAAGTGCAGAAGGGATCGCCGCAATCCGGACAATCGGGCTCGAACGAGTCCGCGTACCTGCTGTACGTGCTAGGCGGGGATAGGACCCGGTCTGCAGCATGCGAAGGGTCGAAGACTAAAGGCCCGTTTATAGTCCGACGTTATCGGTGCGCGGGCCAGCGTCGTTCGCGGTCAGCCACGCTACGCCGGTTGCGCTGCGCCAGCTGCAACGCCACTCTATACTCCGACGCGCGCGCCGTCAGCTGTTATCTTCCGAGCATGCGCAGAACGATCCCAAGCCCGGGCGCCGCTTTAAACCATCGGCGAAGCGGCGTGGGCACCTTTATTTCTTCGCGCGAAATGCATTGTGGGTTGGCGCAGTCGGTGCGACCAACGCGCGAATGGGTCAGGAGCCAATTCAGCGCCTGGCCCGTCGGGGCGCGTCGAAGCCGCCGGTTACGTTGGCTGCGTCGGTGCGCTCGACTATAGAGTGGTTCGTTTTCGCCAACGTGACGTATCGTGCGCGCGCGCTCGCGTTGCGTCGGACTATAAACGGCCCTTATATCCTGGAGAGCTTGGCGTGGGCCGGGGGATAGACCATCCTGCCGAGCTGATAGTGCTTTGTAATCGCTGACGATAAATGGCAGCGCTTAGGCGTCGATGCAAGCCAGACATATTCCCACTTCAGTCAGGCTCGTGTTTCGACGCAGATACTCGGACATTTCCTCCAGAATTTCATCGTGTCTAGGCAATGCTGTCGCTAGCATGGTAGAATAAACAGAACTTCTTCAGCGTCGCTGTGGTATAAATGTGCGAGTGGATGGCTGAAGAGGTCGTTCGCTCTAAAAGGTCTTCCACGATTTGTATTTGCAAAGTGGTTACGTATTTCAGCCATTACAACCGTCGTATGCTTTCCGTAAAAGCGTCTTGTGTACCGAAAGCAACCAGCGTGACACTTTGGCGGTTAATCCCACACCATGCCGGAGCCGGCAGTGTTGTCACAATGTTTGAAGTAAACCTTTTCACCAGAAACATTGCGAGCTCTTTCCACACTGAAGGCAGGTCACAGTATTCTTCGAAAAGAAACTCGATTGTTACATTCGTTGCACTTCCTTTATTAGGAGTGCGCTAATCAACTGCGCCCACTGGTTTTGATTCCAATCCCCCAAGCAAAACGTGACCTCTTCTGGTGTGCCATTATCCGTGAGTGCTGGAAGCAAGCAGTCGAACCAACCCCCATGTTGCATATGTGAAGCTGCCCTCATCTGAAACCATGCTTAACTTACGCAACCCTTTTTTCAGACAGTTTGTTAGCCATGGTAGCTGAGCTCAGCTCATCGAATACCACTTGCCCTAAGAAAAATTTCTCAACGTCTCGTTTACCAAGAGGCAGCCGAGAGCCCATTGGAAGAAACACTTCACGTCTTCGGCAACTCCCACACGGCCAACGTCGTCAACGTGGTGACTTTATACAGTTGGCCTCGAAATGTCCGTCAGAACGAGTCCCACGCGTGATACAAGACATCCAGGGACATCTCATTCAGGTTGTCGTTTACCGCAAGTGCTTGCAACAGTGCGTCGGCGTCCTTCATTAGCATCCATTCCTTGGAAGTATCGACAGCGGTCTGCGCTTTCGTGGTTCTACGTCGAAGACAGCTCGCCAATTAGTTCTGAAGCAATATGTATGGGCTTGTTCCACAGGAGCTCCTTTAGACCTTGACGTATTCTTATGTATTTTTTTCTCAGCACATGCCTTTTTTCGCTGTCTGAAACAGCGAATGAACATAATTACGCCAATAGCATTAGTCACATTTATCTAGCAGACCTAGCACTCGAATATGCGGCTGTCCCGGCATGGCACCCTTTCGGTGTTTGCCTGCCGGAGCTAGAAACACTGAGACAACCCGGGTTGGGCCTACACCCCCGAGAGGGTCGGACGCCCTTACAGCGTTCCCCACTTGAGGGTCATTGGGACGAGTTCGATGGGCTGTCTGTGCAATGGTGACGTGGGAACCTGAAGCGATGTACCTCGCGCGGGAACTCAATGGCCACTGCTCCATCACCTTGAACATCATCTCCGCACCCACGCTTATGCCACACCTCAGAATGTTTGGACACCATGGTACAGAAGTGAGTTTAGGAATGACTGTCCAGAGTGTCCTAACCCCTCCACCATACCCATAGATGGTTGGGGCTATTGCGCCTGCCTTATATCCTGCGCTTGCGCTCCTAACGGAGGCGGATACGTTCCGCCATGATAGAGGGGGTTGAGTATCCCTGTCTCTTGTGGCCTCACCCTCTTCATGCCGTTTCTAAATCCTGCACGTATTACGCCGGGCACCATAGCCTAACAAGCGTGACCTTTCTGAAACAAATTGAACATTTGCAGGCCCTATAACTCCTGATGAGCGCCGGCTTGAAGTGATGTAAATATACCTGGTAACTTAGCGAGGTCGCTTAAGCGAGACCACCCGCCAGGACCGACAAAAGTAGTTCCGAGCTATGCCTCTCTGAACTCCGAGCGAGAAGCTAACTTTAGGTCTGATTGCGTCCTGTGTGGCGCAACAACGGCGCCATCTGTGAACGCGACATGCGTATGACTTAAACCTTTTTCTTTCTCTACTCAACGATACCAAAGTAAGGCGTGTGGGTACTAGGGTTAGAAAGATATAAGCGATAATATTAGAGCATGTTTTCGTTACATGTGGTTTTATAAAGCGGCCCCTAGGTATTGTTTGGTCACAGTTTCTGGGGTAACGATAAGACCTAGACTTTGCTTCAATGCTTGTCGTCAAAAGCAAACGAGTGGCGGCTGCACGCTGTCGAAAGGTGCTCGTGCTCTAGCAATAATATAGTGTTTTGTCTGGGAACGTGGCGGTCACCGCAGTGCACTACAAACTGCTATGCGCTTTGGAGCATGGCCTTCAAGATTGTAGGGACTGGGCAGGCATTACGAAAGCAAGAAGCCTGCTACTGACGCTCACGCAGCGTCTCCCTCGGAATGTGCAAATGCGCTGAAAGGCGGAATGTATGAAGAACGCACCCAGAGCGGGTGTACTTGCCGCTATGGAGGAGAACTGTACGTGACTTCAAGAGCCACTACAGAGGCGCGGACGCCCGGCCGCAAACAAACCATGGTATCTGAATGTGAACAAGCCCCCCTCCCTCACAACCTTCCACATCCACCAGAGAATCGCAATCAGGTAAAGCTACATTTAGCCGAGTTCGCGTCCCTCGAAGCTTTCCATTAAAAAAAGTGCAAATTCACACCATATGCAGGGTATTAACTCACATGGAAACACCGATCTACATTCCGCAATTTGACAGAGGGCATGCAAGAAATGATACAAGCAGCAGTGCAGACACCAGTATCTGTGATGTTAGCAGGCGTTCGATGATGACGCACTACAGGCACAGCAGCGCACAATCGCTAACTTGAATGGCAGGCTTCAGGATCTGCATAAACAGATCGAGCTTGTGAATGACCACATAACTTATCTAACCGAACGTCATCTGCGCTCCCGAAGAATAAACCAACGGTGCGAAGCCAACAGACCCCACCAGCTCCAGCCCTTGCCACAACTTTATTATGAATGTACTCATCGTCTGCCTAATTAAACAAACGAGTCCTGCTGACATCATACTCCTCCAGGAAGTTTGCAAACATGTTGCAGTCAGAAGCTACACGACACCTCACTCTATACATCTAATTTACTTACCCTAGATCTGAAAGCCGTGACGTTAAAATGACTTCACAATACTCAATACAGCCACATGATTAATCATGGCCCGGTTCGACCACTTCTTAAACACCAACATACCCAAATTTACCTCACTAATGCATACAGCTCACTGAAGCAGCCAATGTCATTATTTAAAGATGGGCGGTTGCTGCATCCCACACGCCAAATGATGCATCTACACACAGGAGACCTCAGCGATCCACACTTTGAATGGGGAGGCGCATAAAACTCATAGAAAGGTAGCGCATTCCTGGCTTGGATTCAACCAGACCGCTTTACTTCTCTAAACGGCCCTGATTCCCCTACGTGGCACAGCAATTCTATGGAAGGGGACAGTACCTCTCATTTTCTGCTTCTTCTTGGAAGTTGTCGTGCCACGTGGCACATCACCCAGGGCACTCTTCTGAGCGATCATACCGTTCTACAATTCAACCTTCGAGCTCCGAATTTTCGCCCCAAACAGCGCATACAACAATTACCGATTGACGTAAGTTCCGTAACACACCCTCGCTTGGTGGGTGCATCAAGCTCCAATGATGGACCGATGACATTTATGACAAGATTTGCACAACGAAAAAGGGGAGCCTGCTGTGGAATTTGCCCTGTTTGACCCTTGGGAAGCGAAGTGTGGCATTCTCCGTCGCTGGCTCAAGCACAAAGGCAACGTACCTCGCTACTGAATAACACCATTCCACATTATTCTGACAATCGCACACTTGACAAAGGTCACGTCGTATGTGATGGTCGGAACAATACCTTACAACTCTGCAAAACATTTCACCTAGTACGCATACTTTTTGACCCCTCTAAATCTAGGATGGCTGCAGCAGCAAGCTCCTGGAGAAGTATGGGTCCTCTACGGAACCTTTAGATGCGCTTCGTAACAAGTATGTCGCACCCTCAGACAGCCCCGTGTCGTCCGATTATGTGGGTGGGGGGGGGGGGGGGGCTGCGCCGCATTTACACAGTGGTATCACGTTCGCAGAGCTCAATCAGGCAATTGCCGGAGCCAACACAAACATCGCGTTCGGCCCACACCACGCCAACGTGAGATGCCTCCACAATCTGTCCGAATCAGACTACCAGCACTAAGGGCTCACCATGCACGAGATGTGGAGGATCGGGAAAAGTGCGGGACCCCCGGAAATTGTCGCAGCTCTCATTCATTCCAAAGTACGGAAAACTGCATGGCGTTAATACCCTATGGCAAAGTCTCCCTTATCATGAGCGGGAAAGCTGCTAAAACACATCATTTTGAGTAGATTTAGCCACCACCTCTGGGAATTCGACCATCTAGGCTCACGACTATTTGGCTATCGGTGACGCATCTCCTGCTGAAGATGTGCTATTCAAAATTTCCGAACAATTATTGACAATTCTAGCACCGCCCAATAACAGCCGTTATTGCTCCTGGCCTCAGAAATAGCGTTCGACGAAGTAACCCATGAAAGCACGCTGAACAAACTGCAAAGGGCAGGTTGTCGGACACATTCCTACCACAATATCCGTGACTTGCTTCGTGTCCAGGCATTTAGCATGAGCATTTCGATGCCTCCCTCTTCCTTCACCATTCACCCCATCCTTCCCTAATCTTAAGAGTGGAATACCCCAGGGCTCTGAATGTCTGTTTATTTATATTTGGTCATGTGTAGGGTGTGTTGGGCACTGTGGTCGATATCGGACATTGACTACGCAATCTCTCCGGATGAAATCACGCTGTGGATCAGCAAAGGCTCGCACGGCCACATTCAAAACTCCATGCAACAGTCGGCAGGTGGTTTCAGTTTGAAAACTGGCTTAAGGACTTAAAGGGGCACTGAAGGCAAATATAAGTCAAGCTAAAGTGACGGAGTAGTGCGCGAGTATCTCTAAGACACGTGCTGAAGGTAACTGCTGACGACGCTTTTAATCTGCTGAGATGTGAAAGTTGTTCTACCGTCGATGCTATCATCAGAGAGTGCCGACAATTCGAGCAGGTCCAAAAGCCGACGCGTCCTGCAACCATTCGCCAGACTTCCCATACTGCCGCAACTGTCGACGTGTGAAGATCAGCCCACACAGCAGCATGCGTCGTCATCAGAGGACGTGGTGCGAATCGTTCGACGTGAACTGGAAGCGATGGCGACCGCAGCTTTCTGTTCGCGTAGCCCTGATGCTACCACTCTTTCAGTTTCCCTCGTACAAGTCATCGTTCGCCAGGAATTCGAAAACATTGACTTACATTCTGTCTGTGCTGTCGCCAACCCCAGAGTCAACGAATGCTCTTCCGATATGTTTGCTCCACCGCGACGCTTCTCTCCGCGTTATCGCAACCCGACTGAGTGGAGGACTGCGGACGACCAGCCGATATGTTTCACCTGTCACCGCATTGGTCATGTCGCCCGATACTGTCGCAACTCGTGGCCCTCAACACTTCGCGCGACGACCAACCTGAACAGTTTTGATGGAAATGCCCGCCGTGTTTCGGCCTCCGCCGAGTCTAACAGCGCAGACAACTCTGCCAGGAACACGTGGAACAGTCGCTCACCATGGCCGCGCGGACACCAGTCTCGTTCACCGCAAACACGCCGCCCATCTTCCCGTTCGCCGCAGCCACGTCGCCTTTCATCCCGTGTGGCTTTCGGCTGCGTTCTTTCAGAAAACTGAGAACTGCAGCCCTCGGAGGTAATACTGCATTGACTACTACTGCAGCAAATCCTCTGTCTGGGCCCACAAAGAGAAGTGTAATTGACGTTAAAGTAGACGGTGTGCCTAACCAAGCATTCGTCGACACTGGAGGCCACGTATCTGTGATGAGTGCTAGCCTACGTGGACGTTTAAAGAAGGCCCTCACCCCAGCAGCTGCACAAGTGCTTCGTGTGGCCGACGGTGGCGTGCTGGTTGTTCTTGGAATGTGTACTGCGCGTTTAAGTATAGCCGGCCGCCCTAATTCTGTTTGCTGTGATCGACAACTGCCCTCACGACGTTATCTTTGGGTTGGACTTTTTATCCAATGGTTCTGCTCTCATCGAATGCGAAACCAGCGTCCTTCAGTTGGAACTGGTTCAACTCGCCAATGCTCCGAGCACCGCTCCAACGTGCCTGTGATCGCTTTAAGATGTGCGTCTGTCACCTGAGGCAGTCACTTACGTCGCTTTGACCACACAGCCACAGGTTCCTGACGGTGAATACGAGCGTACGTGCTTCGCCCCACCGTTGACGTGATTTTGAACCGAAACGTTGCTGTTTCACATACGCTAACCACGGTTACGAATAACGACGTCGTTCTCCCGGTTCTAATTTCAGCCTCTGCCCTCAAGTGCTTCCGGCCGGCATGTTCTTGGCCAGCGTTTCTAGTACTTCCGAATTTGACACCGAGAGTCAGAATGCCGTGAGTGGATTATTAGCCCCAATTGCACCTCACAGCTTTGGTTCATTCACGGGTGACTTCGCCAGAATGATTGCACCTAACCTCACCTCTGCTCAGGCCAAGGACATACGCGTACGCCTCCTGCTCGAATGGTGCAGTGACATCTTCGATTTCGGCGACCGCCTTTCCGCCAAACATCTGTTGTTCACCACCATATAAACACTGGAAACACGCATCCTATTCGTCGGCGTCCCTATCGTGTATCGCTTGCTGAACGTAGAGTCATCCAATCAGAAGTGGACAAAATGCCCCGCAAAGGGGTCATCGAACCATCAGCCAGTCCATGGGCTTCACCAGTCATCATTGTGAAGAAAAAAGATGGTACTAGGCGTTTTTGCGTCGACTATCGCCATTTAAACAAGATCACGCGAAAGGACGTCTACCCCTTACCACGCATCGATGACGCCTTGGACTGCTTGCACGGAGCTACATACTTCTCGGCCATTGATCTTCGATCCGGCTACTGGCAGATTTCTGTTGATGAAATGGACTGCGAGCAGACTGCCTTCATAACACCTGATGGTTTATATCAGTTCAAAGTAATGCCCTTTGGCCTATGCAAAGCTCCTGCGACATTTGAACGAATGATGGACTGTCTTTTGCGAGGCTACAAATGGACCACCTGCCTTTGTTATCTTGACGACGTTATTGTTTTTTCGGCCACGTTCAGCAGCCACCTTACGCGACTCGCTGCAATTCTTGCAGTCTTCCGAAAAGCCGGCCTTCAGCTGAACTCTACGAAGTGTCAATTCGGGCGCCGTCAGATTACCGTGTTGGGTCATCTCGTTAACGCAACCGGTGTACAACCAGATCCGGATAAAGTTCGCACCGTTCGCAGTTTCCCTGTGCCTCATTGTGCTTCTGACGTGCGCTGCTTCGTCGGCCTGTTTTCTTACTTTCGCCGTTTCGTCAAAAACTTCGCCGACGTTGCTCGCTATTTGACAGATCTTCTAAAGAACAACACGCCTTTCTCATGAGGCCCGGAGCAGGCTCACGCGTTCGCCGCTCTCATCGGCTTTCTGACCACCCCTCCCATACTGGCCCACTTGGATCCATCTGCACCGACCGAAGTCAACACTGACGCCAGCGGGCATGGCATCGGTGCTGTTCTCGCCCAGCAGCAGAATGGTACCGAGTGCGTGATAGCTTACGCCAGCCACCTGTCTCACCTTCTGAGAATAATTACTCCATGACTGAGCGTGAGCGCTTGCCCTTAGTTGGGGCCGTCGCCAAGTTCCGGCCATATTTGTGCGGCCGCACGTTTTCGGTCATTACAGACCACCATGCCCTCTGCTGGCTGTCTTCCTTCCGGGACCCGACAGGATGGCTTGGCTTCTGGGCTTTGCGGCTCCAGGAATTTTCTTTTATTGTCATCTACAAGTCTTGATGTCTGCATAAGGACGCTGACTGCCTCCCTCGTCACCCCGTGGTTCCTCCTGATCATGTTGCGCATGATCCGGAGACCTGCGTGTTGGCTTTCACTGACATGAGCGACATGCGCGCTGAGTGACATCGCGACGAGTCCTTGCAGCCCATCATCGCCGGAGTGCAATCTGGCAGCACTGACGGAACGTGCCGCATGTTCGTGCTGCACTGACGCCATTCTCGACCACCGCATTAGCAACCCTAAGGGCCCTTAGTTTCTCCTTGCCGTTCCTCGTCATCTGCGATCCGTCGTTCTCGAACAACTTCACGATGCACCGACGAGGGGACACCTTGGAGTTTTCCGCACATACGACCGCGTATGACGCCGGTTCTTCTGGCCGCGACTCTAGCGCTCTATGCGTCGTTATGTCGCAACTTGCGAATTGTGTGAGCGCCGGAAAAAACTCTCCCCTGCCACCTGTCGGACGACACTATACAATAATGTCCCCTCTGAACCTTTCTATCACGTAGGCATTGACCTGCTTGGCCCTTTTCCAACGATGGCTAGAGGGAATAAGTGGATCGCCGTCGCTACCGATTACGCGACACGCTACGCAATGATTGTCTGAAAAATGTTTGACGCAAGTGCCAGAAACATCATTACGCATCACAGAAACTTGGGAGCCCGCCATTAGAACATGTATACAAATGTCACTCGTGAGACGTTAGAGGCAGCAGCAATGCCGTCTGAATAGTGTTTTGCGCAACAGTAAAGAAGTATAATTGTACCAACCTGGAATACGGAAGGTAACATGTTAGGCGGGGTGAAGCGTTCGAGCTGCCTGCCGCTGCCGTCGCCGAGCACAGAATGAGGGGGCGGACATGACCGAATCGTTGAGCACCATTGAAATATTCCCTCGGCACTTGTCTTCGGTCTACGGCTATAGGCAAATCTGTTCAGCAGTCAAGGTGTAATTCTTCGATGTCAAAAAACAGCATCCATGGTCGCCAAGCCGGTAACAGGTTAGACTGGGTGAAGCATTCGAGCTGCCTGCCGCTGCCGTCGCCGAGCATGCTTCGTCATGCGGTTTTATTGCGCATTGCTTAGACACACGTTTCTGCAGGCAATGCTTATTCAAACAAGGCAAAAAATCTGAAAAAGTGTGCAGAGAATTCTATATTGTCTTGTGGTTATGAGCGCAAGTGCAAATGTTTGACCTACATGCATACTGGTAAACTTTTAACAAGCAACATCAGAGAAACCACATGACAAAACAAAGCAAGAGGACAGGCTATCCAATTGATATTAGCTATAGAGAGAGATTGTAATAAAGCTCTCCGGGGAGAGCGTGAGGCGCGTCAACCAGTGGGATTGTAGGAAAAACTTGGCCACATATCTGCTTGCTTCGCTGCAAATGACATCGAAAGACGATAGTCTTCTGCCACCCCTGATAAGTAACACCCTCTCTTGTCCACCCTCCCACCCCTCACGCTCTTCCCCTCCCCTCTCACTCCTCCCATGATGGATGCAATGGAGATTTTGCTGAATTCAATTCAAATTTACCGCGTTTGCCCTGCTCTCGCGCCATCTGTTGGGACCTTTTATTACCGTTGACTTAAAGCCGGCTGCAGAGCCGCGGCTTCAGTCGGCTTCTTTTAACGCGTAGCGTTTCCTACACCACTTCTAACGCATTCGACGCCATTTCTAACGCATTGATTTTTCATTTACTAACGCAAAAACCAGTACAATATGTATTCCTAATTAAATGACGCTACGGATACGGTTATGTGCCTCCAAACTCTGTACTGCTAAATTAGCCATCCTATACTCCGTTTCATACATCAGCCAGGTGCAACGCTGTAAAAGCTGCGCAAGAAGTACGACCAATAAAATGTATTACTCCGTGCGTTCCGTCTATGCAGCGGTCTATATATGCTTCGCTGCGCGCCAGCGGCGTTTGCTCGCGCGAGCTTGCACGTGAGGCTGCAGCGACGGGCTGCAAATAAAACGCGCATAGCATGGCGTTTTCAGCGCAGCTTAAGAAACTAGGGTCTTTAGAGTTACGTATCTATGTATCTTCTATTAAAGGAACACACCTCCTAATACTTACCTAGTGATGTTTCGCCTCAGATATGCGTAATATTTACTTTGTGATCGATAACGTTCACAAGTATGAACAGCCGTACCAGTTTAAGTAGTGTGGGCGGTAAGCAAGTGGTCCAATTTTGGCCGGGTGGCTGAATCGGGTGGCAGACAGACAAACAGACAGACAGACAGACAGACAGACCAAATTTTTCAGCGTTTTAAGTTCCCCAAGAAAGACTATCGTCTTTAAGAAACACCGCATATCCACGGGGTGAATGATGATGAGTGGGCGAAGCTCCGGAGGGAATCATCGGTAAACCGTGAATCTTCCGTGTAATTCGCCCAGTCTCGCCGCACTAAATCGAACGATTGACTTCCACCAATGACACGCGCCATATGTGACGTCATTCCTATTTTATAACAGCGCCATTCATTATATTTGCACCATCTCCCGCTTAAAGGGACGCGAGCATAAACGCATTAGAAACGTGCAGTACTCTCTAGTAAGGGGGAGAGGCCACAGCGTCTTACGCAGCCGTGTTACACATGCCGGAACGTGCACCGCGTTTGCCGATGCCATCACATGACTGCTGAGAGAGTATAACCCCCGTATTCATAAACGCTCCTCGACTTGAATTTGACTTGGCACCGCCTTCCACGCGTTTCGAACGCGCTGCCCAAGGCGGTGGCAAGTCAAGTTCAAGTCGAGGAGCGTTTATGAACACGGGGGTAAGGCGGAGAGGCCACAGCGTCTTACACCAGCTTCTTACACGGGCCGTAACGCGCTAGCACAAACGCGTTAGAAACGCACAGTCTTTCGTTAATGTTGGGTATTTATTGTCATCGTGGTGCGTGTGTCCATGTGTCCATGTGCGCTTCGTGGCGTAGTGGTTAGCGCCGCGCGTTCGGAAGCGAGGGGTCCCTGGTTCGATTCCGCGCTACGGACACAACTTTCGGAATTTTTTTCTCATAAAAGTAGACGTGGCTACATACTACGACAACTACTACTACTACTACAGAGGAGGGACAGACCCACACCCTAAGGAGCTTCGATCCTAAAAATTCGTCGGCCCTTCCCCTACCGGGAACAGGGGGCACGCGAAGCTTGTCGCACAATCAAAATTGGGTGTCGGGTTGCCTGGCCTCGGGGTTCGCTGCTCCTCGTTGACGCTTGGCTTCGGTAAGATGAGCTTTTAAACGTGCCGCTGTAACCGAGAATGGGCTTGGGCTACCTTGAACGCGGGATCCGCACGGCGCGCGCGAGATTGCTCCCGGTGACGTTGACGGCGTTTGTCGTAGAAAGCGGCCTCTTCCGCCGCCGACCGAACAACGCGCACTTTCCAATCCGATTGCCGAGCGTGCACTGAAACTACTACTAAACAGTTCGTTAGGAGAAAGGAAAAGGTTGGCGCTATTTTCTGCAGCCCTTCAGGCAGCACGGCTCAGCGTTATGCACTGAGAAGGAGACTTGACGCAACGCGTGCGAGGCCCTTTCCTTTGTTTGCCCTTCCCCCGGAGCGTTCCCGCTCCTGATTGTGTGCTCCCGTCACGTGTTATGGGCGCGTGCCTCACGTGGTTCACCAGCAGTCTATTCTTAGCCTTTCCCGCCATTTTTCTTCCCTGGCGCGAGACGGTTTTTTTGCGGTCACACCTACAGCAGCACCGACCTTTCTGAGGTAATCCAAGCTTCGCTTGAAAAGTAGGTCATCGGAGGAGTGGGGTGTGAGAGGAGTTCGCGCAAGCGTTGGTTGTATATACGGAGCTCTGGATTAGTGGCTCCTCACATTCCATCCCAGCTACAACTATGGGAAGACCATGAGTAGTGCGTACTCCTGAGGCAGAACTTGCCTACCGCGAGCGTCAGCAAGAGTTGAATCGTGAAGGGTCTCGTCGCTTGCTCTGATTTATGGCGGGCAAAAAGGGCTGGCGCAACTTGCAAGCGAGAAAACATCAACAGCCCTTCCCCTGTCGAGAAAATGGGGGTAAGCGAAGCTTGTCGTGCGTGTATCTGACCTTCGTGGCGATTTTCTTCTCTCTCTCTCTCTTTCTTTCTCTTTCTTTCTCTTGTCTCTTTATTTCTCTCTTCTATTCTTAATCTCTTTCTTTCTCTGACCTTCGTGGTGACTTTCTCTCTTTCTTTTGCTCTGTTTCTATCTTTCTCTCGCTCTTTTTCTTTCTTCCCTCCCTCTCTCATTCTCCTTCTCTGACCTTCGTGTTGACTTTCTCTCTTTCTATTGCTCTCTTTCTCTCTCTCTTTCTTTCTTTCTCTCTCTCTCAATCTCTTTTTCTTTCTCTCTTTCTTTCTCTCTTACTTCGTTTCTCTCTGTCTCCCTCTTTTTCTCTTTTTTTCTCCCTGGTATGCGACATTGATCTTGGACATTTTCTGCACTACAGCCAGGATCGGCCCACTTTTCGGCGTGACACCGCCGCCGACACTTGTGAGCCTATAAAGCTTCGCTTAAAAGCACGACAAAACGCAGAGAAACCTCACGCGAAAAAAAAAACACCGCATATCCACGGGGTGAATGATGATGAGTGGGCGAAGCTCCGGAGGGAATCATCGGTAAACCGTGAATCTTCCATGTAATTCGCCCAGTCTCACCGCACTAAATCGAACGATTGACTTCCACCAATGACACGCGCCATATGTGACGTCATTCCTATTTTATTGCGATAGCAATTATATTGACACTCAAAAGCAGATTTCTGCCGTCGGCGTCGCCGTCGCCGTCGGCGTCGCCGTCGCCGTCGCCGTCGCCGTCGCCGTGAGGTTCCGTATGACGTCATTTGGAGATGAAATCGTCGCCGCGCGCCGAACGCTGTATGTGCGAGTGAAAGGGCACGAGGGGCGCGTCTTTCACGGGGAGTGAACGCGCGGCGGAGAACAAACGTGCGTTCTGCGCCGTGCTCGCTTAAGGGCTGCAGAAGTAGGCGTCTCTTTTCTCCTTTACAATCACCATATATGTAGAGCAAACGCGCCTTCTTCAGACGTGCGAGAGGCCGTGGGGGAGGGGGAGGGAAGGGAGGCGACGTTTAGCTGCGGCACCAAGTGCCTATTTATATCAGAGGCTCCAGCAACAGTCACCAACGCCGCACGCATTTTGAGCTAACGTGGGCAAAACGCCGATGGCGTCGACAACAGTTCTGCGTGTTGTTGCTACGAAAGCCGCTCACCTTACTTCGTATGACATTGCTGTGTTGCTATCGCATTCATTGCTTCGCCCTTAGGGCGAAACTGTGACATTTTTATAACAGCGCCCTTCATTATAATTGCACCATCTCCCGCTTAAGGGGACGCTAGCACAAACACGTTAGAAACGTGCAGTACTCTCTAGTAAGGGGGAGAGGCCACAGCGTCTTACGCAGCCGTTTACACATGCCGGAACATGCACCGCGTTTGCCGACGTCATTACATGACTGCTGAGAGAGTATAACCCCCGTATTCATAAACCCTCCTTGACTTGAACTTGACTTGCCACTGCCTTCAACGCGTTTCGAATGCGCTGCCCAAGGCGGTGGCAAGTCAAGTTCAAGTCGAGGAGCGTTTATGAATACGGGGGTAAGGCGGAGAGGCCACAGCGTCTTACACCAGCTTCTTACACGGGCCGTAACGCGCTAGCACAAACGCGTTAGAAACGCGCAGTCTTTCGTTAATGTTGGGTATTTATTGTCATCGTGGTGCGTGTGTCCATGTGCGCTTCGTGGCGTAGTGGTTAGCGCCGCGCGTTCGTAAGCGAGGGGTCCCTGGTTCGATTCCGCGCTACGGACACAACTTTCTGAATTTTTTTTAGGAGCGAAGCTCCTTATAGCGGCACCCGTTCCGTCCCCGTCGTCGTAGTAGTAGTGTGTAACCAGTCTGAGAAAAATGAGAAAAGAAATTCCGAAGTTGTGTCCGTAGCGCGGAATCGAACCAGGGACCACTCGCTTCCGAACGCGCGGCGTTAGCCCACTACGCCACGAAGCGCACATAGACACACGCACCACGATGGCAATAAATACCCAACATTAACGAAAGGCCGCGTTTCTAGCGCGTTTCTAACGCGTTTGTGGTAGCGCGTTACGGCCCGTGTAAGAAGCTGGTGTAAGACGCTGTGGCCTCTCCGCCTTACCTTCAACGCGTTTCGAACGCGCTACCCAAGGTGGTGGCAAGTCAATTTCAAGTCGAGGAGCGTTTATGAATACGGGGGTATACTCTCTCAGCAGTCATGTGATGGCGTCGGCAAACGCGGTGCACGTTCCGGCATGTGTAAATGGCTGCGTAAGACGCTGTGGCCGCTCCCCCTTACTAGAGAGTACTGCACGTTTCTAACGCGTTTGTGCTAGTGTCCCCTTAAGCGGGAGATCCGATGATTCTCTCCGGAGCTTCGCCCACTCATCATCATTCACCCCGTGGATATGCTGTGATTTTTTTCTCATAAAAGTAGACGTGGCTACCTACTACGACGACTACTACTACTACTACAGAGGAGGGACAGACCCACACCCTAAGGATCTTCGCCCCTAAAAAAAAGACGCACTGAGAGAACTGCAGTAAAGCACTCCTAAGGAATGGTCACCATGCGAAGCACGCAAAAGCGAAAATGAGGTGAAAGAATGGTGGAACAAAAGAATTATAATATCGACTGCTTGCGAAGTTTCACTTGTATGGTGTAACACTCGGTGTAACTAACATAGCTTCGCTGTTCGACCATCTTCACGAAGTGGAAGGAGCGGTTATTATGGTTTTTTACTTTTGCATGCACTCTCGTTAATTTCGTAATATTAGCGGGTGCAACGTCACATTGGTAGTGGAGCCAACTTTTAGTACATCACCTCACAGACGCCACATTTCAAAGCCTTCAAAGTGAATATGGCTACATTCGCTGTTTTCTAATAAATATTTTATGAACATAATGAACTTCTGAAAGCTACTCCGATAGACATGATAAGTTTTCATCTCAGCATATGCCTTTTAATCGGCTGTCTGCAACAGCGAAGGAACATAAGTGCGCCATTAGCATTAGCCACATTTATCCTGTAAACCTATAGCACTCGCGAATGCGGCTGTCCCGGCTTGACTCCCTTTCGGTGTTTGCCAGCTGAGGCTAGAAACACTGAGACAGCGCGGGTTGGGCCAGCAGTTCCTATAGGGTTAGACGCCCTTACGGCGTTCCCCTCTCGCAGGCTACTGGGACGAGCCCGATAAGCTGCCTGTGCACTGGCTTAGCGGGCACCTGGGGTGATATTAGCTACCCGATGAGGGAATAACGATTCTATGCAAATAACCCTTGTGTAATCGTGGAAAATGACATGTAAAATTGGAGGACCCTTAAGCTTCGCTTTTAATTAAGAGCTTTTAATTTTTAATCGCTTTTAATTAACAATTATTTGCATTTTTCTTTGAGTAGGCTTCACTGCAACACAGAAGGTGAGGAAGCCAGGTTACAAAGACCAAGCTTACACCGTTTCCCTTAAAGTCGGCTTCACTTTTAAACAGAAATGCATTGCTGGGAAGACTTTTTTCCAGGGGCAATATAAGTCGTCTTATAATAAAATGTGAAGGCACTAGGACGTTTTTTTTATTTTATTAATTGTTTTCTATTGTCCTGACGCGGTGACCGAAACGCATTAGGCAGGCGAAATAACAGGAGGAAGGAGGAAATAAACTTTATTGAAGACAAGGGGAGGGGGGGGAGCCGAGGTCAGGCAAGAGGGGGCTAGAGTGGCGTCCAGCTGGCCGCGACCTTCGCCACCCACTCCGCCAGCCCGGCTTGAGTTTGAGCGTTAGTAGATTTTAGTACGGAGTCCCACGCCTTCTCTGAGGGAGCTTGCCGTAGCAGATTTCTTGGGGGAGGATTATTCCTACAACCCCATAGAATATGATTCTGATCAGCTGGATCTGTGTCGCAATATTTACATTTTGAATTATAGTATTTGAAACAGTAGATGTTTGCGCCCTGCGGAGATCCGTGGCTTGCTTTCTACTAAGAGAAGAATCCGGTGGTGGATATATCCGCCGGTCCTCCCTGTACGCGGTGACAATTTCATTGTAGCTGTGACTGGGTGTCGTTCCACCCAATTTGACCTGCCGAGGATGCGAGCGCCATCTGGATATGATTTTCGCAAGTATTCTACCCGAGCGCGCCGCTGTTGGTATTGTAGAAATGCTGGAAAAGGGGTTTGTGTTTGAGCAATGCCTCCTTTACTAGATGCCTGCCGCGTGGTCTGGTAAACCCGGTTCCGCGCCCTCTCCCTTTTCTCGTCTCCGCGAAAAGGCAACGACCGCCGCTTGTGGTGTACGTCTGCAACCTAGATCACGTGCTGCGGCCTCTGAGGTTACTGTAGCATCCGTTACCGACTCGGAGTCGGCAGGCGCTATGGAAGCGCCGGCGGAAGTCTTCGGCCGCCGCTGCCGCCGCCGTCGGAAGTTGAAAAGGCAACGAGCGCCGCCTCACGGAATTTATGCTGAACTAAGGGAACCGCCGCCCCAATGGGAAAGCGAACGACGCGGCGGGCATGTAGTAAAGGAGGCATTGGTTTGAGTTTCCTCGTAACAGAATTATGTTTTCTCGTACATTAAAATTACAATCCGACGCAACCATGATGTTAGTTGTGGTCAAGTCGTACTTTACCATTTTTCTGACGGATTTCACTGTGAGAAATAGAATTTTTGTTCCCTAAAACCTTGTGCCACGCGGAGGGCCTGCGCAGCAGGGGGTGGTTGAGGATGATTTTCGCCGCTAGGGACACCGCCATTTAAACCGACACCGAGGCCGGATCTTCTGCGACACGGGGCCCTTTACGCTATCGTGTTAAAATCTGTAGGTACATGACGGGCAGCACGGTAGAAAAAAATAATTGAGAAATTCATCAACAAAAACATTGAATCCGTCAAGAATATGAGAGGTTACATGAAGAAAAAACAAATGAGGAGGTCCTCAACGAAAGCATGGAAACCGGCAGAGAACGTTACGAGCGTTGGACGAACGAGTAATACGCGGTTCATATTGTTACATTGTGGAAGTCACATATAAATATGTATATTTACAATATTTACAGGACAGGCCACAATGTCCAAAACCCCTGAAAACTTCGTAAAGAAGCGACAGTCTCCTCCTCCGCTTTCACTCCTCCTTATTCTTTCTCTCTTTCGCGCTCCCTCCTCGACCATGGCGGCGCCTACATGGCTTGAGCGTAGCAGACGACCTTTCATTGAATGAATGAACGAATATAGCAATGCGGTGCCCTTTAAGCTTTCGCGTTCTAGTTCTGAGTAACTTCGTGTTTAACAAAGGATTTCTATACCGAGGGCTAAATACATATACAAATTCAGTGATGGCGGCTGCACATCCTGTTCTGATAACTATTTTTTTAGTATCTAAACGAGTGCTAACACCGTACCATGACAACTCCGAATGTATCGCGTGCGCTATATTTGGCAAGCGCGTGTCCCAAGATCTTGTTGCGAATTATTGTAAATAACACGTCTACGATCGAATCCTGGCCTCCAGCAAACTCTCAGTAACCTGAATCATCCGCGCCGTCCCAACCACTTTAATTCGCGGCGCATATAAGCTATGACACTCAAAGTCTAGCAGACGGAACGGACGCACGAGCCTTAGTGTCCTACAGTAAGGGCTTCTCAGAGACATAGTGGCCGCACGAACTAATAGTTGAACAAACAAGCAAGCGAACGACTAAACGAGCCAGTGAACGAGCGGGCGACCGCACGTTTTCTTTGCGAATGCTCCACCGCCGCATCCTAACCTTCACACACTTTAAAGCTCACGCGAATTAGCACGTACTATCGCGAGCAATATGAGCTGGAACACGCGAACGCATGGCAAGTAGCCTCGAACCCTTCGTCAGGCAATTCGCAGCGGCCGCTGCAGGAAACAAAGTGGAAAGGGCGCGGCGGTTCCACTAAGTGCTGGCACTCCCGCCTCTCTAGTATTCGTAAAAACGGCAACTGATGGCTTCTCGGCGGCCGCAAGCGTGATATGAGTTCACATCAACGTGCAACGGCATAGGCACATATTGCCGCGTCGGTATTCGTGCACAAGTGCACCCTGGCGCTGACAAAGACGACGACCGGGCTGCTCGAGATTCCGGAGGGCATCTAGAGAAGAAGAAGAGATTCTTGTTGTTGGCGCCTCTCTGGTTCCTTCTCCCGAGTACGGCGCGGTGCTTCTATAATAAAGCTCCTGAGATTTGTGCATCGCGACACTGGTGGAAGTGCTGGGTACCGTCGCCTCATGATCGGCACTCCTACGAGCAGCCCTGCATCTAGCCCCACAAGACACCCACGCGTCGAGACGCCTGTTCACCGCACGAGCCGCCGCCTGCAAGGTTTGAGCCCCGAATTTGGCGTCTTGCAAACATCGTCTTCATCAACGGCCGCCACCCCAGCTCCAGCAATGGCACTTCCAAGCAGCCCAACTCAGGTAACCGTTCAAAACCTTCGGATTCCTGAACCATTTCACGGTGACGCGCATGAAGATGCGTTGGACTGGCTGGAGAAATATGAACGGGTAGCGAGATCGAATCACTGGCGCCCCGACCAGAAGCTTTTCAACGTCTATTTCGCACTCGAAAAAAGTGCAATGACGTGGTTTGAAAACCGCGAGGGAAGTCTGACAACGTGGGACGACTTTTCGCGTCGGTGTCTCGACACATTCGGGGACACAAATCGACGTGAAAACGCACTGCGCCTTCTCGATACGCGCATCCAAAAGCCAAATGAAGGTGTCGCCATGTTTGCCGAAGACATGGCGCGTTTGTTTCGCCGCGCAGATCCCAACATGCCGGAGGCTAAAAAGCTCAGCCATCTCATGCGTGGTGTATCTCAAATGAGGTATATATGAGGTTTATATGAGGTATATCCCAATGCAATGGCGGGCTTCCGGCGCGGTCGGTCATCGGTCGATAACGTGCTTGATTTGGTAACATCTATTCAACACCAAAAGAGCATGAAACGTTTAACTGTGGCGATGTTTCTTGATGTGAAAGGCGCATATGATAATGTAGCGCACCAAGCAATCCTCGATGCTTTGATCGATGTGGGCATTGGTGGCCGTGCACTGCGCTGGATTCACAGCTATTTGGAGGATAGATCCTTCTTCGTACTTACAGAAGATGGAATGACATCCCACCATGTCACCAGCAAAGGTGTGCCACAAGGCGGAGTGTTAAGCCCCATGCTCTTCAACGTAGCACTGCTAGGCCTTGTTGAATCATTGCCAAGGACGGTTCATATATCCATCTATGCAGATGATATCTGCATCTGGGCAGCCGGCGTAACTCGTCCGCAGATACGAGCGAGACTGCAGAAGGCGGTCACACAAACGTCGTCCTATCTGCGTATGAAAGGCCTAGAATTATCCTCCGAAAAGTGCCGATTAGTCGCATTTACGCGCAAATCAATGACTCCATATGTTATACGCATAAATGGACAAGGAATTGCTTACGAAACAAAACACCGTTTCCTTGGAGTCATCATCGATCGTGATTTGTCTTGGACGCCACATATTTCATATATGAAAAAGAGGTTGACTGCAATAGCACATGTATTCAAATTTGTCGGCGGAAAGTCTTGGGGTGCGTCTGTGCAATCGATGCTACAGCTGTACCATGCATTATTTATGGGCTTCCTAAGATACAGCCTGCCCGTGCTGGGAAGCACCAGTAAAACGAACCTTCGAACACTCCAGAGTATGCAAGCCCAAGTTCTACGGACGTGCCTCGGCCTCCCTAAGTGTGCATCCACAGCGGCCACAATCGCCATAGCATGTGACCACCCTGTATCAACATACTTTGCAGTCGACGCTCTAAGAGTGAACATTCGACATGTCGCAAGGACGCCCTTTCACCATCTTGCTTGCCTGCCAACAACTAGGCTGCATACGAGTTTTAGCCGTCTCCTGACTATACACGGAGCATCGCTACCATCGAATTACGTCCCTGCAGCATGGCCTTCGTTACCACTGTGGTCTCTGCATTCACCTCGAATATGCCTCACCATTCCAGGCGTGAATAAGAAGGCACAAATGCCGTCAGCAGCATTGAAGCAGGCAGCATTATTGCTACTACATGAGGTCCACAGTGACCGCTTACATGTTTACACAGATGGGTCGGTCATGCACTCCAGTTCAGCAGCTGCAGTATTTGTCCCAGCAAAATCTACAGTAATAAAATTCCGGACATCGCACTTGACATCGACGACGGCTGTCGAACTTATAGCTCTGTGTGCAGCAATGAAATTTATTGAACAGGAACCGCCCCAGAAATGGTCTATCTTCTGCGATTCCAAGGCCGCCCTCCAGAGTTTGCTCTCTGCACTACGCCGTGGACCCCACGAACGCCTTGTCGCGGACACACGCGAAATTTACCATCAGGCAGTTGACAAAGGACATGACATTTTCTTTCAGTGGCTGCCAAGTCACTGTGGTATCTTTGGAAACGAGCAAGCGGACGCAGCCACTCGATCTTCACATACCAGTACCGATTGCGTCGCTATCCCTATGTCCAGAACAGACGCAGCAAGAAAGCTCCGTGCGCTTGCTCGCGAGCTTACGTTAGCCCACTGGAATTCAACGGACTTTAAAAACCAGCGCCTCTGTTCCCTGGATCCTGATCTGAAGTTCCGCCTTCCACATGGCTTACCACGACGGGAGGTAACTCTCATTTGTCGCCTAAGACTTGGCGTAGCATTCACCAACGCGTACTCCTACCTGATGGGAATGGCCACAAGTCCAGATTGTGAAACTTGCGGGTGCAAAGAGACGATAGCACATCTTCTGTGTGATTGTCGTCGTTTTAGTGCACAAAGGAAAGTCCTCAGAACCACGCTCGACAAGATAGACAGCCGTCCCCTTACGGAAGCCAGAATTCTTGGTCGATGGTCCCAGCCGACGTCGGAACGAACTGCTTTAAAAGCGGTAGTACGCTTTTTGAAAGAAACAGGACTACATGAAAAACTATAGAATTGTGCGGACAGATGTGTTGTATTTTTTTTGTTCTTTTTTGTTTGTTTTTTTCTTCTTTTTAATCTTCTCTGGTTTTCTCATCTTTTCTGCCCTTACCCCATCCCCCCGTGCAGAGTAGCCAACCGGACACTTAACCTGGTTAACCTCTCTGCCTTTCGCCTCTCATTTTCCTTCCTTCCTCCTTAACCTATTGTGAGCGCCTTTGAATTGCTCAGGCCCTCCGCGTGCGTGCGCGAGCTCAACGTGTCCTCCCCCCCCCCTCCTCTCTCTATCTCATTTTTAGGGGCGAAGCTCCTTAGGGTGTGGGTCTGTCCCTCCTCTGTAGTATGTAGTAGTAGTAGTAGTAGTAGTAGTAGTAGTAGTAGTAGTAGTAGGTAGCCACGTCTACTTTTATGAGAAAAAAAAATTCCGAAAGTTGTGCCCGTAGCGCGGAATGGGTAGCGCGGAACGCGCGGCGCTAACCACTACGCCACGAAGCGCACATGGACACACGCACCACGATGACAATAAATACCCAACATTAACGAAAGACTGCGCGTTTCTAACGCGTTTGTGCTAGCGCGTCGCGGCGCGTGTAAGAAGCTGGTGTAAGACGCTGTGGCCTCTCCGCCTTACCCCCGTATTCATAAACGCTCCTCGACTTGAACTTCACTTGCCACCGCCTTGGGCAGCGCGTTCGAAACGCGTTGAAGGCGGTGGCAAGTCAAGTTGAAGTCGAGGAGCGTTTATGAATACGGGAATTATACTCTCTCAGCAGTCATGTGATGGCGTCGGCAAACGCGGTGCACGTTCCGGCATGTGTAAACGGCTGCGTAAGACGCTGTGGCCTCTTTCCCTTACTAGAGAGTACTGCACGTTTCTAACGCGTTTGTGCTAGCGTCCCCTTAAGCGGGAGATGGTGCAATTATAATGAAGGGCGCTGTTATAAAAAAGTTGTCGCAGTTTCACCTGAAAGGCGAAGCATCAATTGCGATAGCAAATTTGTAGAGAGCTATACGTAGTAATGATATTAGCTTTATCAGCTGCATAAACTTGGACATGCAGCAGCACCGGCAACACGCAGAACTGTTGTCGACGCCGTCGGCGTTTTGCCCGCGTTCGCTCAAAATGCGTGCGGCGTTGGTGACTGTTGCCGGAGCCTCTGATATAAATAGGCACTTGGTGCCGCAGCTAAACGTCGCCTCCCTTCCCTCCCTCTCCCCCCCTCCCCCACGGCCTCTCGCGCGTCGGAAGAAGGCGCGTTTGCTCTACATATATGGTGATTGTAAAGGAGGAAAGAGACGCCTACTTCTGTAGCCCTTAAGCGAGCACGGCGCAGAACGCGCGTTTGTTCTCCGCCGTGCGTTCACTCCCCGTGAAAGCGCGCGTCCCACGCGCCCTTTCACTCGCACATACAGCGTTCGGCGGCGCGCGGCGCACCCCGGGCCTGACCGGCCTGGCACAACACCCCTGCAGACTCTGCAGCACACCAAGGCCTTCCATCTCGGCCTGATACGTGCCGCCTATGCCTGCCGGTTTTGCTTCGCCTAGCCATGGCGACTCCACTCTATCCCTTCTTTCGCTCCCGCTTACCCCTCCCCGTTGGCGCTGAGCCGTGCTCCCTCAAGGGCTGCAGAAGATAGCGCCAACCTTTCCCTTTCCCTCAAGAACCACTTATCATCATCATCGACGATTTCATCTCCATTGACGTCATACGGAACCTCACGGCGACGGCGACGGCGACGCCGACGGCAGAAATCTGCTTTGGAGTGTCCATATAATTGCTATCGCAATAAAAGTTGTCGCAGTTTCACCTGAAAGGCGAAGCATCAATTGCGATAGCAAACTTGTAGAGAGCTATACGGAGTAATGATAGTAGCTTTATCAGCTGTATAAACTTGGACATGCAGCAGCACCGGCAACACGCAGAACTGTTGTCGACGCCGTCGGCGTTTTTCCCGCGTTCGCACAAAATGCGTGCGGCGTTGGTGACTGTTGCCGGAGCCTCTGATATAAATACGCACTTGGTGCCGCAGCTAAACGTCCCCTCCCTTCCCCCCCCCCTCCCCCCCACGGCCTTTCGTGCGTCAGAAGAAGGCGCGTTTGCTCTACATATATGGTGATTGTAAAGGAGGAAGGAAACGCCTACTTCTGCAGCCCTTAAGGGAGCACGGCACAGAACGCGCGTTTGTTCTCCGCCGTGCGTTCACTCCCCGTGAAAGTGCGCGTCCCTCGCGCCCTTTCACTCGCACATACAGCGTTCGGCGGCGCGCGGCGAGGATTTCATCTCCATTGACGTCATACGGAACCTCACGGCGACGGCGACGCCGACGGCAGAAATCTGCTTTGGAGTGTCCATATAATTGCTATCGCAATAAAAACTAGCATAACTGGAGCGTTGGAAACCTTATCACACTCAAAGTAGTCTCCTTGACTATGCACAGTGACCACGGAGCCCTCGGGGTCGACGTTCAGGTCGTCTCCTTGGGACTCCACACACTTCTCCCAGAGGTGCTGCCATTGTTGAAAGCATTCCGAGAAGGCCTCTTTCGGAATGGAGTTTAGCTCAGCTGTCGTTGCAGCCATAATGTCCTCACTTGTCTGAAATCGCGCTCCTTTCAATGGCCTCTTGATTTAGCAGTTCTGGAACACGAAGCGGATGCGCGTCGTGCCCGCCGTGAGGATGTCGCAGTGCGGGATCGTGAAGCCGACGCGAGGCGGCAATACCGACAAGACCCAGCAGTTCTGGAACACGAAGCGGGCGCGCATCGTGCCCGCCGTGAGGATGCCGCAGTGCGGGAACGTGAAGCCGACGCGACGCGACAACGCCGGCAAAACCCAGTAGTTCTTGAACACGAAGCTCACGCGCATCGTGCCCGCCGTGAGGATGCCGCAGGGCGGGAACGTGACGCCAACGTGAGGCGGCAACGCCGACAAGACCCTGCAGTTCTGGAACACGAAGCGGACGCGCATCGTGCCCGCCGTGAGGATGTCGCAGTGCGGGATCGTGAAGCCGACGCGAGGCGGCAATACCGACAAGACCCAGCAGTTCTGGAACACGAAGCGGACGCGCATCGTGCCCGCCGTGAGGATGCCGCAGTGCGGGAACGTGAAGCCGACGCGACGCGACAACGCCGGCAAAACCCAGTAGTTCTTGAACACGAAGCTCACGCGCATCGTGCCCGCCGTGAGGATGCCGCAGTGCGGGAACGTGACGCCAACGCGAGGCCGCAACGCCGACAAGACCCTGCAGTTCTGGAACACGAAGCGGATGCGCGTCGTGCCCGCCGTGAGGATGTCGCAGTGCGGGATCGTGAAGCCGACGCGAGGCGGCAATACCGACAAGACCCAGCAGTTCTGGAACACGAAGCGGACGCGCATCGTGCCCGCCGTGAGGATGCCGCAGGGCGGGAACGTGACGCCAACGCGAGGCGGCAACGCCGACAAGACCCTGCAGTTCTGGAACACGAAGCGGACGCGCATCGTGCCCGCCGTGAGGATGTCGCAGTGCGGGATCGTGAAGCCGACGCGAGGCGGCAATACCGACAAGACCCAGCAGTTCTGGAACACGAAGCGGGCGCGCATCGTGCCCGCCGTGAGGATGCCGCAGTGCGGGAACGTGAAGCCGACGCGACGCGACAACGCCGGCGAAACCCAGTAGTTCTTGAACACGAAGCGGATGCGCGTCGTGCCCGCCGTGAGGATGCCGCAGTGCGGGAACGTGAAGCCGACGCGACGCGACAACGCCGGCAAAACCCAGTAGTTCTTGAACACGAAGCGGATGCGCGTCGTGCCCGCCGTGAGGATGTCGCAGTGCGGGATCGTGAAGCCGACGCGAGGCGGCAATACCGACAAGACCCAGTAGTTCTTGAACACGAAGCTCACGCGCATCGTGCCCGCCGTGAGGATGCCGCAGTGCGGGAACGTGACGCCAACGCGAGGCGGCAACGCCGACAAGACCCAGCAGTTCTGGAACACGAAGCGGGCGCGCATCGTGCCCGCCGTGAGGATGCCGCAGTGCGGGAACGTGAAGCCGACGCGACGCGACAACGCCGGCAAAACCCAGTAGTTCTTGAACACGAAGCGGATGCGCGTCGTGCCCGCCGTGAGGATGTCGCAGTGCGGGATCGTGAAGCCGACGCGAGGCGGCAATACCGACAAGACCCAGTAGTTCTTGAACACGAAGCTCACGCGCATCGTGCCCGCCGTGAGGATGCCGCAGGGCGGGAACGTGACGCCAACGCGAGGCGGCAACGCCGACAAGACCCTGCAGTTCTGGAACACGAAGCGGACGCGCATCGTGCCCGCCGTGAGGATGTCGCAGTGCGGGATCGTGAAGCCGACGCGAGGCGGCAATACCGACAAGACCCAGCAGTTCTGGAACACGAAGCGGACGCGCATCGTGCCCGCCGTGAGGATGCCGCAGTGCGGGAACGTGAAGCCGACGCGACGCGACAACGCCGGCAAAACCCAGTAGTTCTTGAACACGAAGCTCACGCGCATCGTGCCCGCCGTGAGGATGCCGCAGTGCGGGAACGTGACGCCAACGCGAGGCGGCAACGCCGACAAGACCCTGCAGTTCTGGAACACGAAGCGGATGCGCGTCGTGCCAGCCGTGAGGATGTCGCAGTGCGGGATCGTGAAGCCGACGCGAGGCGGCAATACCGACAAGACCCAGTAGTTCTTGAACACGAAGCTCACGCGCATCGTGCCCGCCGTGAGGATGCCGCAGGGCGGGAACGTGACGCCAACGCGAGGCGGCAACGCCGACAAGACCCTGCAGTTCTGGAACACGAAGCGGACGCGCATCGTGCCCGCCGTGAGGATGTCGCAGTGCGGGATCGTGAAGCCGACGCGAGGCGGCAATACCGACAAGACCCAGCAGTTCTGGAACACGAAGCGGGCGCGCATCGTGCCCGCCGTGAAGATGCCGCAGTGCGGGAACGTGAAGCCGACGCGACGCGACAACGCCGGCAAAACCCAGTAGTTCTTGAACACGAAGCTCACGCGCATCGTGCCCGCCGTGAGGATGCCGCAGGGCGGGAACGTGACGCCAACGCGAGGCGGCAACGCCGACAAGACCCTGCAGTTCTGGAACACGAAGCGGATGCGCGTCGTGCCCGCCGTGAGGATGTCGCAGTGCGGGATCGTGAAGCCGACGCGAGGCGGCAATACCGACAAGACCCAGCAGTTCTGGAACACGAAGCGGACGCGCATCGTGCCCGCCGTGAGGATGCCGCAGTGCGGGAACGTGAAGCCGACGCGACGCGACAACGCCGGCAAAACCCAGTAGTTCTTGAACACGAAGCTCACGCGCATCGTGCCCGCCGTGAGGATGCCGCAGTGCGGGAACGTGACGCCAACGCGAGGCGGCAACGCCGACAAGACCCTGCAGTTCTGGAACACGAAGCGGACGCGCATCGTGCCCGCCGTGAGGATGCCGCAGTGCGGGAACGCGAAGCCGACTCGAACCGACAACGCCGGCAAGACCCTGTAGTACGGCAGCAGGAAGCGGCCTCGCATCGTGCCCGCCATGACGATGCAGCGGTGAGAGAACACGAAGCCGACACTAGGCGACAGCGGCGCTTGCCACAATGACCACCTCCTGCCCACAGACACATTTGGCGGCGGCTACCGCGCATTTCGAAAGACAGTTCTTCAATAATCCATTCGGATATGCGTGTGATGTTTGCGATCGGCTTTGGTTTAAAGCTGACCTCTCGCCTGTCCGAGTTCATCACGTGCCCCTGCTCGCTGCCGAGTTTCCAGACGAAGACGTGCATTCCTTTGTGTTGGGCTCAACATGCCGCGGCGCACTGCAAAGGAGTACCATACCGGCCCTCTCTAGAAGTAACGGTTACGTTTACCCGGTCATTCCCGCTGCGCTACCTCCACTGAACTTTAGTGAGTGAGCGTTTGATTGCACCCCGTCTACCATTCATGCAAATTCGTCGCCTCATGAACGGCGGAGGACAGTATGGTATTGTGGGGCCTGTCGTTAACGTTCCTGTCGAAGTGGACACCATGGTTAAATCGTTGCCGCGAAACATTCATGAAGACCATGCCATCAATGTCCACATTAAACGCAGGATTCTCAACAAGACATTATACCTTTCTGGCGTGGTGAAAAAATCTTACTTGAAACCTTGGCTTGACATCTTGTGTCGGAGTACGTTGTACAGGTACTTTGGTATTACTCTTGGCGCCTCCTCTTTAGACGCTCTTCCCGACGACGACGCATTTCAACTGCTCGAAGATTCCGTCGAAACTATACCCCAGTGTCCCGACGTGCACAATCCAGTGGATGCATGCGTGGCGCTTAACGCATTCGAACAGTCCGTGGTGTGGGACGAAGAGCGCTACCTGGCCATAGCTCCTGGTGAACACAGACAACCACTGAGCATACTGTACGATGAAAGAGCAGAAGAGTTGTCCTTCCCTCAGATATACCTTGGGGAGCCCCGGCGCGTAAAGGCAGAAGCTCATCCCACGCCCTTTACATATGCCACCAGTGAGATACGTCGCAAAGACCGTCGCGGTGTTTCGCCTCACCACATCCTGTTCATGGCAATGAAAGTGCTCCGATTTAAAGTCAGTCGCGGCCTGGCCGTCACATTTCGCGTCAACGACGACACCGACAAAATTACACCCCAAATGCTTTAAGACGAACACTTCATACAGAATACAATTGACCAAGACATGGCCTTTATGAAGGGCGTTCCCAACACGGTCCACTACTGGCAGCAGCGAAAGAAAGATGTCTTCGCTATGATACGCCAGCTTGGCAAGCCGACTGCGTTCCTCACCCTGTCAGCCTCAGAGATGCATTGGCCTTGATTACTCGCTCTGCTTGAGCGGTTGCGCCAGCAAGATCCTACCTTAGAAGTGCACGTGTCGGAAATGACATCCATATACCGTGCTCAGCTCGTCAACAGTGACCCCGTGGTGTGCGCCATTTACTTTAACAAGCTCGTGTGCGTCATTCTAAATGTCCTGTGTAGCCGCACTCACTCGCCTTTCAAACCTTACGGCGTCGTGGACTACTTCAAGCGCATTGAATTCCAGCACCGAGGTAGTCCGCACGCTCACATCTTACTTTGGTTGGACAACGCACCGTGCGAAACCGTCTCCTCCGACATGCCAGAAACGATCCGCCTCGCAACGCACATCGTGTCCCTCGATACCTCTGTGGTGCCGCGCCTGCGCACTCAAGTGCACCAACACACGCACACCTGCTACAAGCGCGGAAACTCTCGTTGCCGTTTTGGCGCTCCTTTCTGGCCCACCGACAACACCATGGTGCTACTTCCCTATCCGCCCACACAAGACGATGCCGAAGCCACGCGGTGCGTCGCACTCAAGGAACGCTTCTTGCAGATGCACGCCGCTCTTGAAAGAAAGCACGCACTACGACAGCATCGGCCAATTCCTCGAGCACCATGCAGTCACTACCGAGGAAGAATACGTCTCCGTGCTCCGCGTGGCGTGACGCGCCCGACCTTGTTTATACAACGAACAGTGCAGCAAAAGTGGATCAACGTATTCAATCCGTGGGTCGCCTCCATGCTCGACTCAAACATGGACCTTCAGATCATCCTTGACACCTACTCGTGTGCTGCTTATGTCGTGGATTACGTAAATAAGTCCAATCGCGGGGTTTCAAACCTGCACAAAGCCGTGTCGCACATTTTGGCAGACACTCCAAACATACCTTATGGCCAGGCTCTTCGGTTACTCGGCGTTAAGATGCTCAAGGCTGTTGAGATGAGTGCTCAGGAAGCTGCGTGGACACTCCTCCGACAGGAGATGTCCGAGTCCAGTGGACGAATCACCTACATTGCCACATGCCTACCGGAAGAGCGCACGCGCGTTCGCAAAACGCGCGCGCAGATGGAAGCAGCCGGTCTCGACGCCGCGTCAACGGATGTATAGAAATTTGGGGTGTTGCGCAGATATGAAGACCGCCCAGACAATTTGCAAGACGTGTGCTTGGCAGACTTTGTGGCGCATTACAACGTGCACACCTACCAAAAGCGCCGCGACCCAGCCGTCATTCGTTACCGCTACTACTCCATCGACGAATCACTCAATTACATGCGGGAAGCAGTCACACTGCTCCTTCCTTCCCGCCGGGAAGTAGACATTTTGGATGGCAATGCTTTTGAGCACATGTACGCTGAGAACGTGGACGCCTTGCTGCTCAAAAGATCTGAGTACGACAGTAAGTTCGACATTCACCAGCTGCGCCACATATGCCTCCAAATGTGCACCGACGACGCCCGTAGTAGCGAACTGCACACTGCCACTGACCCACACCACGTTCCTTTGGTCGACCAAAACGACGACGAACATTTGCTCGGACCACCTGATGCTAACTCCGTAGCGCCAAAAGGTCGTTGCGCCGCCGTCTGCACGCGTCAGGATGTCGTGACCGGGGACGCCTACAGGGAAATGATGCGTCTCGCCAACAAGGAACAGTTAGAAGTCGTTCACGAGGTGATCCACCGCCTAACCACACCGTCTTCTGACCCACTGAGAATCTTCTTGACTGGTGTTGCCGGTTGCGGCAAGACCTTCCTTCTACGCCTAATTATGGATGCCTACAACCGCTACACTAACACCGCCTCCACTTGCACGCACAACGCGTACGTCGCGTGCGCCACAACAGGCAAGGCAGCGGTCGCCATCGGTGGGCTCACTGTACACGCCGCCTTCAAGCTCAGTATGCGTGCCGACGGGGGCTTGCGCGACGGAGACCTCAACTCCTTCCGTACAGCGTTCACAAACGTCAAGTGCGTCATTGTGGACGAATGCAGCATGATGAGCAGCGACACTCTCGCACGTGTCGACGACCGCCTGCGACAGATCACTGGCAACTACAACGACCATTTCGGTGGTTTGGACTTCATAATGTGCGGTGACTTGCGCCAGCTGCCCCCTGTCCGCGCCAGCGAGGTGTACAAACGCAGCAAAACACGCAACAACATCTTCAACACCCACGTCACTTGGCATCACCTCTCCTACTTCCCGCTTGTTCAAGTCGTCCGGCAGAGCGACGCCATATTCTCCGCCGCACTCTCAAAGATCGGCGATGGTCATGCACTCGAGAAGGAAGAAATCGACATGTTTCAGGCCCGCTTCGTTTCCAAACAGGACACAAACTCCCGCTGTCCTCACGCCGTCCGGCTATTCTACTCTAACAAGGATGCCGAGGCGTACAACACGCACGACGCCGTCCAAGACGTTCACGATATTCACGAGGCTAATGCAGACGACTCCATCATCGGCTACCGCGCCGATGCTGAGTGTGAGAGCGCAAAGCGTCGGCTACACTCACTTACCACTGCTGAGGTTGGTAACCTCCCTCGAAAACTCGTGCTATGCTTAGGAAAGCCATGCATGCTTACCCTAAACATTAACGTGTCCGACGGCTTGGTTAATGGGGCGGTGGGTCACCTCAACCACGTGCAGTTCGACGAAATGGGCCTCGCAAAACAGGGGCGTAGCCAGAGGGGGGGGATTTCGGGCCCCCCCCCCCCCCCCCGAAATCCCCCCCCCCCCCCACTTACCCACCCTTTTTTCTCGTCGCTTCGCGCTGACATAATTCATGAAACCGGTGCTACTATCACAATTTCATTCCTGGGCGCTTCCGTTTGGGTTGGTAATTTACAGAGAATCATGTCTGAATATGGAAAAAACTGTCACAGTGTTTGTTAAGGCTTTCACACTCTGTGAAGTTTTGGGCGAGAATGTGGCGGCCGCATTCTGAAGCAACAAATGCGCAGCAAATGAAGCAACAAATGCGGCAGCCGCATTTTAGATGATGGCGAGAACGCTCGAGGCCCGTTTACTTAGATTTAGGTGCACGTTAAGGACCCCAGGTGGTCAAAATCTCCGGTATACATTTTCGCCGCTTCCCTTCAGGTGCCGGTTAATTAGGCCGCGCTCGCGCAGGATCTTAGGCTACGTTCACACTTGGTCTCGAAGCCGTCGGAAGCGGCAAAATCTTGCAAAAATCCGCCCGCCTATGTGGCAAAACAGGCAGAAAAACAGGCTGCGAGCCAAATTGGTCTCCGGCCGATTTTTTCGCCATGGCGAAGCGGAAACGCGGCGGAAAGTCGTGCTGCTTCACTGGAAGCTACACTAGCATGTAAACAGCCGGTCGTAAAATTGAACATGGCACCAAAAGTGTAGGCTGCAATGCTGCTCGACGCGATCAAGAACCAGCCCTTGCTCTACGACAAGAGTGGCACTAAAACGTACTGTCAGCAATACTCGCGATAGTATTCAATGTCACGCTCCTGGAGGTGCAGCAACGAAGCCTTGGCGTGACCCAACTTCTCGCGCTTTTGCAAAGCCAGGCGAACCCACCACCGCCGTTTCCGAGGTGTCCGCGTCTTCCGTTTATTCATTGTCAATTTCTAGAAAACAAGTAGGCAGAAGTATAAAAGCCATTTCTTCTTCCACTTCCATGGCAGACAATAGTTAGGCAGATTCCTCGTTGGCGCTCCATAATTCTCCTCGCACGTGTACGGTATGTTGCAGAAGTCGCGGGGTGCTTTTCTCGTCGCGACGATAGATTGAGAGCGTAGGTCTCACGTAGGACGCGCAGGCTTTGGCGAGCCCCAACATAAGGGCCAGCCCGGGTTTTAGCTGTGGTGTTCCCGTTGCCCCTTTGGTGTCCTGGAGGCGCCGACAATACGAAATGATGAAATGTTATTACTATTTGTAAATAAAAGTTATTAAAGAAATATTATCACGCCTAGGCACCAACCTGTGACTCAGCGCTACCGCGCCCGTGTGAGAAGAATTACGGAACGCCAACGAGGAATTTACCGAAGGTCGCAGATGACACGTGATGATCACTTTTGATGACGGTACGTGGGTCAATGAATGAACATACCGCTCGAAATAATGCGATAATGAGTGCCACCACGCCGACAAACGTACGCAGACTAGATGGATCTGGACGAAAACGGCAGCGGCGGCCGCGGCGGTAGCAAAACAAATGTGAACAACTTGGACAGGCACGGAAAAAATTTTCCGGCCGCTTTAGCCTTTCCGGCCGGTTTGGCCTTTCCGCCCGCTTGCCGCTTCCCAAGTGTGAACGTAGGCTTAGTCTGCGCGAGAAACGATCTCTTGTTTGCGATGGCGCCCCTACGGAAGGCTGGTAATTACTGTTGTGTTGTTGAATCCCCAACCAGCTATTACGGAAGGCTGGTAGTTGCTGTTTTGTTGTGGAATCCCAAACCAGCAATGTACACACGAAGGGGTTGATGACACCAGTGAAATTCCACCGACTGGCAACAGAATGCACGAAACAGACAGCCAACAAGCATGACTTACTGCTGTGCGCAATACAGCGTGAGTAAATTCTTGTTGCAGGCGCTGACAGTTCTCGTCGGAGCTCACGCGTCCTGAGAAATTGATTATGTGCACTATGCACTGAACAAGACCGGAGTTCATTCCTGCATCACTAGTACACCAATCAGTCAAGATTTTGTGAGGTACAAGGCCGCTTCCTGTTTGCACCGGCGTAAGTGAAGCAGAAATGAGTTGCACGCACTACTTAAAATGCGTACACATGCCATATCTATGCTGTGCGGTGAAATATTCTGTACAATTGTCAATCTGTTGACGTAAAGGCAATGACGGCTGCACGCTCGCACAAAGCGGAAGACACAGCGGCCCATGCACTTGCCGCAGGAAATGCAACCCTCTCGTATGAGGGAGCAGGGCGACGAAAGCTTCGGAAAAAAAAATCCTTGCGCGTTTTTGCGCGTATTTAAGTTTTCTAGCGCAAAGACGCAGCGAACAAGCTATTGCTATGGAAATAGGTATAGCCTGGTCACACGTACATTTTCACGCGTATAGCCGTCCTTGACTTGTGAAATGCACTTCGCCCCGACGTGGACGACGCCATCTATGCTTAACGGAAATTAACAATTAATGATGTCTTCTCCGATCGCACGGGTCGTCTCAATGATGCGTTTTCGAAGACTGGTCCATTCAGTGGCGCGATGAGAGACCGTTGCTCCAAACTGTACCTGTCGTCCTTACTGTATTTACTGAGCTTACTTTACTTTTTACTGAATTTCTTCACAAGCACACACACACGTGAAGGGGGGGGGGGGGGGGTCCCATGTCTTTGATATACATGTATAGCGTTTGTTTAAACTACCGATATTTATTATCGATCACGTGACGTAGAGGAAAGCAGAAGCTTGCCCTCTCCCCCCCGCCTCCCCCCGGTCGGGCCGGGGAACACCCCCCGAAAAAAATTTCTGGCTACGCCCCTGTCGCAAAACGTGTTTGGCTCCACTTTCACTGCCGAGAAACTGGCAACATTGCTCGCCTGAAGGCCAACCCGATTCGTCAAGTTGCTGGTTCTGTCGTACCTGTCGATTCCGTCCCGATAGAGTTGCGCACCGCCACTGTGACTTTGGACAGAAGAACGGGTGTGTCCTGCCGTCGCAAGCAGTTCCCCGTGATGCAAGCGAGCGCTGTCACGTTACATAAGTCGCAGGGCGGAACGTACAGCGAGGTGGTGTACGATTACCACAAGCGCCATCCCCAGAAACTAGTTTACGTTGCGTTGAGTCGAGCCACCACTCTGCACGGACTCTACTTAACCAACGCAGAGGATGACTTCACCTTCTATCACTGCAGTAGAAAACCCGAATCGGGCCTTGTCGGACGAATTTCGTCGCTTACAAAACCATAAGCTCAACACGATCGCCGCCGAGTGCTCTGCCGTCCTCCACTCATCGCATAGATTAGCGCTATGCAACATCAACGTGCGCTCCTTGCCTGCACACGCATTCGATGTGTCGCACGACCACGTCGTTCGCGAGGTACCAGTACTATGCTTGTCGGAAACGTGGACGGACAGTGCCGTCGAATTGCCCGGTTACAAGTGCGTTACCCTCGCAAAGCGACTCGAGCGCCGAGCTGCTGGAGTTGCCGTGTACGAGGACTTCGGAGGAACCACGCTTTCACCGCGAAACGTTCCCTACCAACTCAACACGCTGCCCCAGATGAGTTGTGACGATGCGTGTGCCATTCAAACATCACAGGGCTTCATCGTCGCAGCTTGCTACCTATCACCAGGAACCTCGCGGTCCGACGTCACCGACTTCTTTCTCCGTAACTTCCGTGCGGTGTGCCTTGAGAATGCGCCGGTCATCATCACTGGAGACTTCAACGTCAATGTGCTTCGCCGTGAAAACGAGTGGCTTCTCGCGTTCCTTGATGCTTAACTTGGACTTCGCCTCTTGTCGGACGTCACACAGCCTACTACGCGCAACAACACCTGTTTAGATCTTGTGTTCGGAAAGGGCATCCCATCCCGAGTGCACTGCGTGACATTTCCGACCTACTTTAGCGATCACAAGCCGGTTCTCGTGGTCGTCGAGTGAACTGTGTGCAAACTGATATTTCATGTGTGTTTATGTCGTAAGACTATACTTCGTACTGTTTAATTACACGGAACATTAAATACCCCGACTTACTTGTTCTCATGTGTTCATTGCATTCCTGTCATTCTAAGCACATTCGCCCCATCACGTATGTGCCCCGCGCGCCCACTGTCGCACGCTGTGTGATCTGCTGTGCGCGCGATGACGGCCACACCAATCCGGCAACGAGCCGACACTGCTGCTCGCCTTCTACCTTTATGTGCGCTATCTTCCCCCGCGCCCTATGGTCGAGCCTATCTCACAAGCTCATTGTCCGACGCGCGCGACAGATGCACTGCTGCCCGGATCGGCAGCGCAGCGCGTACAGGTGTGTATGTACGCACCATTCGCGCCTGCACGCGCTGCCCACGGGAGGCGCTTCTCATCAACGCCAACGTTTCACACGCGCCTTGTCGTGGTCATCGAGTCTCTCTTCATGTCGCTCTACCGATGCCGCAGCACACCTGCTTACTTACTAAGGTCATGTTCACTACAATTCATATTGCTACCAAAGCCACTCACCTTACTTCGTATGACATTGCTGTGTTTCTATCGCATTCATTCCGAAACTGTGACATTTTTTCAGCCGATGGCTTTATTTTTGGCGTTTTTGTGAGGGCGCGCCACGCCGCCCGACCCGCCCGCGTGTTTTCTAATTGTATGGACACTCCAAAGCGGATTTCTGCTGTCGCCGTGAGGTTCCGCACGACGTCAACGGCGATGAAATCGTCGCCGCGCTCCGGACGCTGTATGTGCGAGTGAAAGGGCGCGAGGGACGCGCGTTTTCGCGGGAAGCGAACGCATGTCGGAGAGCAAACGCGCGTTCGGCGCCGTGCTCCCTGAAGGGCTACAGAATTAAGCGTCTCTTTTCTCCTGAGGAGGCCACGGTGTGCGGACGTGTTTTCGCATGGGGCTCCTCTTTCGGATCTGTGTTTTGGATTTTCATCGACTCCGGTGCCCGATTCATCTACACCATACGACTCACCTAGTGGACCGGAGCTACCCGATACCTCTGGGGTCACTGTGAGTCCATTTTCCATCATCTCACGAGCCTTGAAGACTTCGACGCGGGGAACGCCCCAATAAGCCTAACGGAACAGGCGTCTGCCCAACTTAGGCACGGCTGCATCGATGCATGTCGCTCACGGTGGGCACCGCTCCACCTCGCGCTCTTACTGACGACATTGCCAACCACGGCCCTGCAGCAAGGCAGCGTCTAACATCATTACCGCTATTATGCACTGTTTCGGAGTGCGCTAACGAGCAAACGGTGCCAACAATGCTTAGCAACGCCGAAGAGACGCTCACAACCGACGACAAGCCAGCAGCTATCGGAGCATTGAGCGACCGCGACGCTGCCAGCGTTCCCATCACAGAACAAACGAATGACTCGCCACCGGGGGAGGACATGGACGAGGATACCACACCTTTAGCCATCGACACGGACACCATAGAAGACGAAGCCTACAACGGAGCCTGTTGGAAGGTGGTCCGCAACAAGCGACGCGCCCGCAACGCTGCAGCCTACGAAACGGCGTCGCTCCGTCAGAACGCCTCTGAACACCCTTCCGCCGAGCCCAAGCAGAGCGGGCCAAAGCGCCTGCCTCCTCTTCCCCTCCGAGATGAAAAAGTTATCCTCCGGCCTCTCGGAGGCCTAAGATTGGATAAATGGCCCAGACCAACGTTGGCCACCGCGCTTTGGACAGCGGCCGGAGTGAGCCCAAATGACCGGAGAGACCTCATCCTAAGGACCCGGCCAGAACAAAACCTGGCAATAATAAGCACCCCATCATCGCACGTCGCAGACGCCCTGCTGAATATCCAGGAACTGTCGATCAGCCAACGGACCTACCCGGTGTCTGCCTATCTAGCCGCCCCTGATGATTCGTGCAAGGGTATCGTTCCGGGACTGGAACCAGGCACCCCCTCACATATGCTGGTAGAAGAGATGCAAGCATCTGGAATCCAGATACTACAGGCTCGAATGATGGGTCAGACGAATATTGCACTGGTCACGTTCGAGGGCCTACGTGTGCCACGCTTCGTCCGATTTCTTGGGGCAGAGCTCCGCTGCTACCCACACCGTCCCCGCCAGCCAGTCTGCAAAACGTGCCTCAAATTGGGACACCGAGCCGACCACTGCCCCACACCAGACGTCACTATTTGCGAACAGTGCGGCATCGAGAATCCCATCCCATCACACCCATGCTCTCCCCGGTGCAAATCATGTGGAGGGGACCATCCTACAACTGAACCGAAGTGCCCGCAACGCCAGCGGCAACCCTTCAACAGAGCCTGGGTGAAAAAAGCCATCGAAGATGAACAGCGACAACTGAAGGCCTCCACCAATGCGGATCCTCCATCAGCGACAACCCCTGCTTCTGGAACATCATTCAAGAAAGCTGGCCGGTCTCGTTCGAAGACGCCGTCCAGATCCCGCCCCAAGGCTCGGGTAAACTCCAAATCCCGTTCCCGATCACGCTCCCAGTCGTCCTCCGCCCGCAACCAGGTGAAGCGTCAGACTACCCCGGCGTCTCAGGCATCCCCGCAGCCCTACAAGAAGGCACTACTAAACAAGCTGGCAACTTCAGCAGCTACCCCGGACCGTCAGCAGGCCCAGGCCCCGGAGAACACCAATGCCAAGGCGGCACCTCGGGAGGTAAGTTGCCCGCGGGATCCCCCACAGCTCGCTCCCCCCCAACCTTCACCCCACAACATGTCCCCCTCTACTCCCCTACCGAACACCCACAGTAATCCTTTCCCCGAAATCGCGCGGCTACGCCGTGACATGGAAACGCGCCACGCTCACATGCATGCGCAGCTGGAAGCTGCAATAGAGCGCACAAACGCCAGAATACAGGCAGCTATAGAGAGCGCGCGGCAGGAGTCTCTAGCGCTCCGGCAGGAGATCATAAGCGTCATACACGCATCAGAAGAGCGGACACACGCCCTATTCGCAGAGTTAGTCTCCCGTTTGGATTCTATAAGCGCACCCCTGCCGGATTCCAAATCCGCGCGTCCCCAGCCACCCCTTACAGGTGCAAGAAGATCGCACCCATACTCACGCCCGGCGGCTTCCTCTCTCGAGGATGATGGCGACCCTTAGCAAGCAGCAGCTCGTGGTCTGGCAGTGGAACTGCAGAGGATACCGTCGGAAAAGGGCATCCCTGCAGCAGTACGCTGCTATGTCCACACATCCTCCTGATATTATCCTCCTACAGGAACCAAACTGCTCCCCTTCCCTATCCGGCTTCACCACTTTTACGGGTACCTCTCCACTCGTGGGAGCCCTAGTATCAAAACACTTAACGTGCAACTCCCACACTATAAACATCGATATCCCACACCAAATTCTTGAAATCATTACACAGGGCAAGAACAGTTGCAGTCTCTTCATACTTAACGTGTACAGTTCTCCCCGCTCACGCACACACTCGTTTCATCGTCTTCTAATAGAATTCGGACGCCTTGGGCGCACCGTTCTCGTGTGCGGTGACTTCAACGCTCCGCATACAGTTTGGGGGTACCGCAAATCTGAAGCCAAAGGAACTCGACTCTGGGATGACATATGTAACTTGAGATACACCTTACATACAGACTCAGGGCACCCAACACGTTTGGGTAACAGCGTCACACGTGACACGTGCCCAGACCTTACTTTTTCCAAAAATACAGGACCAGTGATTGCGCATGGTCCTCTCGATGAACATCTAGGCAGTGACCATTATATCGTGGCCACTACCCTACCACTGCAGAGTGCACACTGTCCCGAGCGGAAAGTGCGCATCACGGATTGGACGCGGTTCAGGGAGCGCCGACAGAATCCTCCTGAAGGTCTAGGATACGAACAATGGATCGAGTCCCTTTCTTCTGACCTAGATGCGTGTACGCGCACACTGGTTACCACAACTGCGACCCCGGACGTGGACCCGCACCTACTGCATCTGTGGGAGGCACGTAGGGGGCTCACGCGGCGTTGGAAACGCCAACGTCTCAATCGCAAGCTTCGCCGGCGTATCGCCCAAATTTCGCAGGAGGCACAAGAATATGCTGAGACACTCGTCCGAAACAACTGGCGAGGTTTTTGCGAGCGTCTTTCAGGCACCCTAGGCACCGCGAAAACATGGTCGATACTTCGCGCACTCATAGATCCCTCAAATACAAGGACGCAAACATTTCATCGCCTACTCAGCTTAATACATAAGTACCGAGACGATCCGGCTGCTCTTCTCAAAGAGCTAGAAAAACGATTCATCCCTACCGGCACACCTCCACAGTATCTGAATTACCCGCACGCAGAACAATCTAATGAGGAACTCGACGCGGACATTACAATCGATGAGGTTCGCGTGGTACTTCAAGATCTCCGTCGAAACACGGCCCCAGGCGCAGATCGTATCAGATTTTCCACCCTTCGTAACCTCAGTGATTCAGACCTCCATCATCTGACAAAGCTATTCAATGATCACTGGCGTCAGGGCACGCTCCCACAGGCATGGCGTCATGCTGACATTTCGCTAATACCCAAACCAGGAAAGCCCATAGACATAGCAAATTTACGGCCAATATCCCTTACTTCATGCATCGGAAAGTTAATGGAGCACGTGCTTTTGCGGCGACTGCAACCTTTTCTCGAACGACAGTCATTCTTCTCCCACTCACAGTTCGGATTCCGGGCACATCTCTCCACGCAGGACGTGCTTCTACAGCTCAAGGAAGAGGTTATCGGCCCCCCGTCCCGTGCCCAGACGAGGGCCATCCTCGCCCTTGATCTAAAAGGAGCATTTGATAACGTGGCACACGATTTGATTCTTCGAAATCTCGCAGAATCACATTGCGGCAGCCGCATGTATAACTACATTCGCTCTTTTCTGCGGGACCGAACAGCCACCATTGGAATAGGACCACATCGGACAGATACGATTAGCCTCACAGGTCGCGGCACCCCTCAGGGATCAGTTCTGTCCCCCACTCTATTTAACATCGCCCTCGCAAGACTACCTCAGCAGCTCGACCAGATCCCCCATGTTGCACATGCGATTTACGCAGACGACATCACGATTTGGACGACGCGAGGGTCAGACGGGACCATTCAGGATCGACTGCAGCAGGCAGTCGACATCGTCACCGCTTACGCACGACAGGGCAGCTTGTCCTGTGCCCCGCAAAAGTCCGAGCTTGTTCTCATCCGCGCACGTAGCATTACCCCTCCACCCGAAATCACGGTGCACGTGGATGGCGTTCCTGTCCCCCAGGTAGACCGTGCTCGCATTCTTGGACTACACGTTCAGACGAATGGGAAGGCGAACTACACTATATCTCTCTTGTCCCGGCAGACCGAACAGACTTTGGCCATGATTCGGCGGGTCTCCAACAGGCGCTCAGGTCTACGGGAACGGGACCTACTGCGCCTGGTGGAGGCCTGTGTGATCAGTCGCATTACTTACCACCTTCCCTTCCACAGACTTACGCAGTCGGAGCAGATACGGGTCGACACAATGCTGCGAAAGGCGACCAAGCTCGCCCACGGCCTCCCACACTACACCGCCACGAAACGTCTGCTAGCCCTAGGGACGCATAACACTCTCAGTGAGTTATTGGAAGCTCAGTGGGCCAGTCAAAGACAACGTCTTTTGCTCACACCCACTGGGCGGCACTTGCTCTCGAGATTGGGACATCCAGTTTTGCACAATTATGATGAAGACATCACCATCACTATTCCGACTTGGGTCCGTACAGCCTTAAAGGTGCACCCACTACCACGAAACATGCATCCTGAGCATGACGCGGGACGCCGGCGCGCCCGTGTAAGGTACCTGGTGCGCATGCTCGGTGACATCCCTGAGACAAATACCCTATACACGGATGCTGCTCGGTGCCACAACGGGTATTCCGTGGTAGTGCTGGATGGCGCTGAAACGTTTATTACGGCCGCCTCCTTACGGAATTCTACACCTGGACACGGAGAAGTCCTTGGAGTAGCGCTTGCTGTGCGACACGCTCTCCAGATTCCTGGGGAGGTGTATATCCTAACCGATTCCCAGCAGGCATGCCGCGCCTTTTCGACGGGACGCGGCTTCTCCAAGGCAGCTCTCCACATCCTACACCATTCCCCAAACACAGACACATCTGCCCCACAGCGCATCCACTTGCTCTGGACTCCTGGCCATGCCTCACTGCCGGGTAATGACCGCGCACACGCGGTCGCTCGAGAAATTACCCTCCGAGCTGCCCGGCATGACGAGGATCGGAGTCCAGATCAGGCGGGCTCCCCACTCACATACAGAGACGTATTAAAATACTATACACGAGCTAGACACACCATGGGTCCGCCGCCGCTGTCATTCTCGCGAGAGGAAGAGGTGGCGCTCCGCCAACTCCAAACAAACACGTTTCCCAATCTCCTCTCCCTACATAAATTTTACCCTGACCGCTACGCAGACTCTTGCCCGGGCTGTAGAAGCTCCCCCACGGCGTTCCATGTCACCGTGGAGTGCACCGCAAAATTATTCCCTCCCCTGCCAGTCATCTTGCACCCCTTCCGCATCAAAGAGCTGTGGGAGGATGCCCTCCGCGACGGGCCTCCCGAGGTCCGCCGGGCCCTAGTTCAACGGGCCCGTGCTGTCGCTGAGGTCGTTCTAGGGACCCCGGACTAGGGGTCCCTCCCACACTCTTACTACCTTTTATTTTTGCAATAAAATGTTTACTCTCTCTCTCTTTTCTCCTTTACAATCACCATATATAGAGAGCAAACGCGAGTTTTTCCGTCGCGCGAAAGGCCATGGGGTGACGGGAGGGAGGGAGGGAGGGGAGGCGACTTTTAGCTGCGGCACCAAATGCGTATTTATATAAAAACGTTGCGAGGCGAGAAGGTGGCTAAGATTTCCGACGCAGCTCGACGAGTGTCCCATTCCGATCTCGTCGAAAACATCCGAGCCGCCGCCAGAGGCACCGGCAACAGTCACCAACGCCGCGCTCGTTCAGTGCGAACGCGGGCAAAACGCCGACGGCGGCGACAACAGTTCTGCGCGTTGATGGTGCTGCTGCATGTCCAAATTTATACAGCTGATAAAACTACTATCCTTACTCCGTATAGCTCTCTACTAATTTGCTATCGCAATTGATGCTTCGCCGTTCGGGTGAAACTGCGACAGTTTTCTATTTGCGCCCAAGCCGAGTGCTCGACCGCTGGCGCCGCCATGCGCCGCTCGCGCGTGCCATGTTTCTAGCCGCCGCCGTTGGAACGGAGAACACGCTGGGCTGGTGATGACTAGGCACAACTGTGGCTGCTGTTAAGGGATCGATGGTATTCCTAAATAAACGCATCATTGTTTTGATGACTCAAATTTAATCTCGCTATCAGGGAGGGAGCAGTCTACCTGACTGGAGCAGTATTTTTTTATTTGGGGTGTTGCTACGCTGCGCAACACCCCAACGACCGCCGCTTCGCGTCGGCGCCCGGCACCGCGGCTTCTGCCGCGGCAGCGGGGTTCAACCGACTGCGCCGCCAAACAGAGAGGGAAAAAAGAAAATGGTGATACCAAGAAAAAAAAGTTTCTAGCTAGAGCGAGATTCAAACCCGCGTCCGCCCGGTCTCAAAGCGAGCGTCGCAACAACTAGGCCATACAACCACGCTTCCAGAGAATGCATTTTGCAACCATATGATTGCGTTCGAACGCCCGCGGCGAAAGAAACCACCTAGAAACATGGTACGCGCGAGCGGCGCATGGCGGCGCCAGCGGTCGAGCACTGGGCTTGGGCGCATCCACCGGCGGCGGTGGATGCCGCCGCCGGCGGCGTTCACCGCGTAACCCAACGTTACTAGACTAGAAGCTAGTTTAGTAACGTTGGCGTAACCGCTATCGCCGGAAACGCGAAAAAAGTACCCGATTTCCGCCGGGATCGAGCCCGTTGCGTGGGAGCCGGATACTCTACCACTGAGCTACGCAAGCGCTTGCTATCGGGCCGCGGAAAATACCGTATTGACCCTTTTCGCGGAGCTCCCGTGGGCGCTGTCATGTTTGATCACGTGGTGACGCGTCCATTGCTTGCCTCAGCTGCCTCCGTTACCTCCGCGTTTACAATGCAAGCGCGTGGCGCCGGTGCGGCGCAGTAAACCTCCGTTTCGACGCATATCGTAAACGGTGACTGTGTGCACGACACGAAGCTTTGGCCATAGCTTTAGAGGACATGTGCTTTCAGAGCTCATTACGCCTTGCCCAAATGGCGCAAGCAGGGTATACGGTTCTTGTTCTACTAAAAGTGGGGCTAGAAATGTTTTCCAAGCTGTCCAAACTTCCCGCTTATGAATTAAATCGGGATCAGCGTGCTCTTCGTTCTTTATTTGGCAAACATATTGACAAACGGTGCGGCCACTGTCTATTTATTTATTTATTTATTTATTTATTTATTTATTTATTTATTTATTTATTTATTTATTTATTTATTTATTTATTTATTTATTTATTATAAATACTTTCAGGGCCCGAAGGCACTACAGAAAGGAGTGGTATGATGTTACAAACGTATGCAGTTAAATAACAGATAATGAGTTACAAGGCATTTTCCAAGGCGATCTTGAAACGTTCTGCATCTGCAATGGCAGCAATGGAGGAGGGAAGGTGGTTCCATTCAGTGCTTGTTCTTGGGACGAAAGAATCATGATATAAGTTAGTACGACGCAACGGCAAGCTTACTTTGAAAAGGTGATCGGTTCTAGCTGAAAGGTAGCAAGGCGGTGAAAATAGAGCGTGTTTCAACTCTTGATTGTAATGGTATATTTTATGCAAAAGATTCAGGCGGGAGCATTTGCGACGGAGGGAAAGGTCCGGTAAATTTAATGTTCTTTTCATGTATGTGACGCTAGAATGACGGGAGTAGTTTGACAGGATGAAACGCGCGGCGCGATTCTGAACTGCTTCAAGGGTAATTATGAGGGATGATTGACTAGGGTCCCATATGGCGCATGCGTACTCTAATTTTGAGCGGACGAGGGTTTTATAAAGCATTAACTTAACGGGAGATCGGACAGTGGAAAAATTACGACGCAAATAACCAAGCATGCGGCTCGCATTGCTAGTGACATATTCAATATGGATATCCCAGGACAGATTAGACGTAATATGAACGCCGAGATATTTATAACAGTCAGTGGGGGGTAAAGAAACATTGTTAAGGAAGTAGGTAGGCATGCTTTGAGTAGAAGAATGCCTAGATATACGCATGCTTTTACATTTAGTTGGGTTCAGTGCCATGAGTCAATTAGTGCACCAAACTAAGACACTGTGGAGGTCACATTGAAGTTCAAGCGAATCTGTTGTGTTAGTGATCTTTTGGTAGATTACACAGTCATCTGCGAATAGCCGGATAGTTGAAGTTGAAACGCAGGAAGAAAGGTCGTTGATGCAGATAAAAAAAGAGCAAAGGACCGAGAACGGACCCTTGCGGGACGCCAGATGTTACTGCAGTAGGGACAGAAGAGACGTTATTAGTTGTCACGTACTGGGTGCGGTTAGACAGAAATTGTTTTATCCATGTTACCACATTGGGATCTATATTAAGCTGACTAAGTTTGAAGATGAGCAGGGCATGCGAAACCGAATCAAAAGCTTTCGCGAAATCAATGAATATACAATCTATTTCAAATCCCAGGTCTGCATTAATGAACAGGTCATTAGTAAAAGATAGCAGTTGCGTTTCGCACGAAAATGTTTATCGGAACCCCTGTTGGGAATTACTGAAAAAACTATTTGACTCAAGAAAATCTATAAGGTGCGAGTATACTGTGTGCTCTAATATTTTGACAGGAATGCACGTTCACGATATGGGACGGTAATTATCAGGAGAATGTACATCACCTGACTTATGCACGGCAACCACCTTCCCTACCTTCCAGTCCGAGGGCAGCGCCTGCATTTGTAATGACTGTTGAAAAAGTTTCGATAGAATCAGTGATGAATATATTTTCGTACACTTCAGCATTTTCGATGAAATGAAATCAGGACCTGCAGATGACGAAACCTTTAGGTTATCAATCAGTCTCTGAACACCAACAGCATTGATCGCGATAGGGTCCATTGGTAGGAAAGAAAAGCTTGGGAATAGTGGAAATACAGTGGGGACAGCTTTCTGAAAATGTGTAGCAAATTTAGAGTTTAGCACTGCGCAGCACTTATCAGAAGCTACCGGCGTGCCGGACTGAACTAACTGAAGAAGCGTATGTTTCGTGCCATTAATTATGCTCCAAAACTTGCGATGATTAGAAGACAATAACGACGGAAGTGTTTCGAAAAATGTCTTTTTTGCATTTAATACTGCAGTACAGTACTCTCGATTCACGTTGATGTAAGGCGTCCAACGATCAGTTTTGTGCGACAGTTTTGCGCGCCTGAATACCCGCTTCTTTTTGTTGCGCAATCTTTTTAAGGAATTATTGAACCATGGCGAACGGGAATTCGATGGAACTTTTCTTTTTGGCACAAACTGGTCAACCAGGGACAACAACTTGGTCTTGTAGAGCAACCAGTTGTCTTCAACTGATCGCTGCTCGAAGCCAGAGAAGTAATAATCCACAAAGACCTGTAATTCCCGGTTTATAGCATTGATGTCTACTTTGCTGTAATCCTGGATGACCTTAATTTGTTTCTTAGTGGAAACCTGTGCTCGCAAAGTGAAGTGGATTATAGAATGGTCGCTGATTCCCGGTAAATATGTTAGAGAAGAAGCTAAATCGGGTGCTGTGGTGAGTATTAGGTCTAAAATGTTCTCAGAAGTGCGAGTCGTGCGTGTGGGATTGAGAACAAGCTGGGTGAAGTTGAAATCATGACATAGATCTAAAAATTCTCTGCATTCTGCTGAACTCTGCCTAAGACAAGCCGAGGCATTTTTCCACATAATGTCTGGGAAATTGAAATCACCTAAGAGGAAGGGGGGTGATTTTGGGTACCTGACAAGAAGCCGATTAATGATGTCATGAAGTTCACTGCAAAAAGATGACGGCGCTGTTGGCGGTCTGTAGCAAACACAAAGAATGATTTCACGACAAGCAATTACAATGCTCACGCACACAAGTTCAAGTGGAGATACGACTGGAATGTCATGAGAAACGATAGTATCGACAACCGCGATCAAGACACCACCACCGCAGCGAGCATAGCGATCGCATCGATAGAAATCGATAGCACTTCGCACACTCAAGTATCTCCCGATTTTTTACTTTCGCAGAAAGCCACGTTTCTGTCAAAGCAATGATATCTGCGGAACAGGAATCGATGGCAGAGGACAGCTGGACGCGTTTATTTTGAACACTTCGCACATTGGTAAAGAAAAATGAGGCGTTTTTAGCGCTCGATCGATTAACACTTAGCTATGACGAGCCGGAAGGACTGTTGCGTGCAGATAGGGCGGTGACATTGCTTTGCGCATAGGCGGGTCTTGAAATATTTACTTCACAAACACTGTCGTTCGCTGCGTAATAAACATATAACATACGTTTTCTTGTTCAGAAGAAGCTTATTAAATTTCAACGAAAACGACTGTCCGCTTGCTTTACCAAACTCGAGCAATTTTGTTCTGGAGTATCGTGTGGCTCTACAGAAGTCTTCACTAACACTTATTCCAGACCCCCTGAGCTTGCTTTTCTGTGAGAGAATGGCATCTTTTGTTTTTAGCAAAGAAAATTTAACAATGATGGGTCGCGCCTTCCCAGCTGTGTAAGATCCCAATTGATGCGCCCGAGAAACATCGGTGTCAGAAATTTGTAATTTGAGGTTGTGAGACACAATGTCGCGAACAAGGCCCTCAGACTGCGCCCATGTTTCAGAATGGCTGTCAGGGATGCCAACGAATATCAAATTTTCGCGTCTGGACCTATCCTCAAGGTCGTCCAGGCGAGAACTGAGCGCCTGGCCTTCACTCCTGACAGCTTCCGCAACTAGTTGTGGGATGTCGTTTACGCCTGTGGAAGCTTCAAAAGACTCAACGAAAGCTTCAACCGCTGATAATCTCGTTGTTAGGTCAGCGACAGTCTGCACTAGAGCCTCTTGCTTTTCTTTTAGATCACCAAGAGCATTCATCACTTCATTGTGGCGGTAGTCAAGTTTTGGGGAAAGTGCAGAAATGGCCGTTAATATATCATTGTCAGGCCCAGGGTTTTCTTCTACATCTCCACAGCAAAGCAGCAGCTTCACAACAAGAACACTTTCACACAAGCACTCATAAACCACACTTGGGCACGGGAGAAGCAGCAAACAGACGTTGCTAGAGCGCTTACAATATAGCGATGGTGGTTTACTGACCTGCACAAAGAGCAGAAATGGGCTCATGAACGACTGCATAGCTGCCGCTCTCCCGTGCCCACTGAAAGGGCTCAGGTGTGACCAGCTGCTTAAGTACTCCCGCGTCGCTGCTGTCGAAGACAGTGTTGCCGACCATTCGTCGATAAACTCCGTATCATCGTCCACTTCTGGTGGAAAGCAGGCTTCAGTATCATCGATGATCGGAGGCAATAGCAGCACTGGCCCGGATGAAAAGCAGTCGGTGATCGCCGGGTTTACGACTGGTAGCCACGTGCCAAATAGGGCGATAAACTGCACAAAGAGCAGAAATGGGCTCATGAACGACTGCGCCATAGCTGCCGCTCTCCCGTGCCCACTGATTGTTTATTTTCAGCCTAATCGCTCGCGGGTGTGCTCTGCTGCGATAGATTTGTTCTTGCTGCCCACGAAGCTTGGAACGTAAATGTTCTGTACTTTGCCGTAGCTTGCAGCAAAGACGTATTATCGCTAGGCGATCCCTCGCTTACTCTGTGGACCGTCACGAAACGTTCAGCTTCCAACATTCGTGTCTTGTCGGTGTAGTCGCCGTCATTCATGCTTCGGCACACTGATTCAAGTGTGCGCCCATTCACTTATTATTGATACGTTGGCGATAGGGTGGGCGTAAGATTACGCGCGAGTAGGGGTGGATGTGTGCAGATGACGTGCGAGAAACTTGCTATGCCAGTAAGTGGCGCTACTTCCTATTGTAACGAACGGTACTCACATCTTATTAAGTGCCGACCTTCCGCAGTTGGTCCTTTCTTTGGAGGTTAGAATTACCTTTTTTTTTATCTTCGAGGAAAGCCGTGCATCGCGAAGGGCGGCAACACAGGCAGTCCTTTTGTAGCAGTGGCGACACAGGTTGATTCGATTCCTTAATATGCGAAACACTATTTTTGCACCGAACTACCGCACACGTCTTCCCTTTATCGTTACACATTTTGCAGCATGAATTGGGCGCAGTGCATTAGCGAACACTCAGCTGCATTTCCGACAGCTGATCGCACTTTAGCAGGGCAAAAGTAGTAATGGTTTCGTATTCGTGCGCATTCGCTGAGGCAACGTATGGCGCGCCGCGGAAAGCGCCATCTCGTTCCTCTAGAACAAACTGCTCCGCGAAAAGGGTCAATAAGGTAAACGCAGGGGGAGACGACTCAAGCATCCGCCAGTATGGTGGCGCCATCTAGGGTAAGATGCCTGCAAACGCAGCGTCCGCAGGCGCAGACGACGATATGCGATTCAGACGAGGCACGCAATCAACGCGCTCCCGAGCTGCGGAGCCTCCGCCAGTATGGTGGCGCCATCTAGTTAAGGTGCCTGCAAACCCGGCGCGCCCGACATGTAAATTGCAGTTCAGTTGTAAGGCTTGATCGGGCTCAGCAGGCTGCTGCTGCAGAGAGCACTACAAGCCGCAGCTCGCCGTCGACGCCGGGCGGATAGTTCAGATCGGTCTCGTCAAAACGAGGTGAACAGACTGCTGCGAAGACCCTGTTGTGCGTGGTGCCCAAATTGGAGCTACTGTTGAGCCGCTCAACCAGCTTACGCTGTGACTGTGCTGCGTGTGCCGCGGAGGCCTGTGACTTTTTTGTCATTTCCACTCTACACTTGATATTTTCAAGAGCTCACGCAGGTGAGGCAGCTGCGGGGTACTTAAACACTGCGTGGATGACTGAATAGTAGTTTATGCCGTCGGCGTGAGCAACTGCAAAAGAAGGCTGCAAGTGAGCGAAAACAGTACCGACCTCTTTTCGCCTTCGCTTTTCAAACGTCCCACTGATCCTTTCTGCCTTGCGTTTTCGGGAGAAGACCGAGGGCACAGCGTCAGGCTTTAGGCGTTGCCGAGGTGTTTCAGCCCAACCGGGCTGGTCACATAATCATCGTCGACGAAGTGGTCCGCGCAAATGAAGTCATTTTTAGAGGTCTCCAGGCTGGGCGTGATGGCTGACAGGCACGTATCCAAAGTTTACGCACCTTCTCATCTCTAAGAAACGTGTGCGACCGCGTGTCACGACCGGCGATGCTGTTATAACAGCCTTGGGTGCAGCAATGTCTGGGCATTTCCTTCCGCCGCGACGAACGCGGGAAGGCACATGTATAAGACGCACCACCTGCGTGGAGCGCCCACGGGAATAATGTTTCAGACGGACCACGTGCGAAGATCGCCGACGGGAATAAACGCTGCAAGGGACGGAGACACCCGAAAGACGGCAACGGCTGTGGCCGACCTTGGCCGCGCGTGGGTGTTATGACGTCAAGTTTCAGCTTCTGCTGGCGGCCGCTTGGAGGCAAGGCGCAACAGAAAATCGAAAAAAAGATGTTTCCCGTTCTTTTTTTCAAAGCAGCTTGTTGTATTCGTCTTTTTCGACTTTTGTTCCGACGCAAAAAAAAAAAAACATCCACCAACTATTGTGTCCGTATCCCTTTAAGCGTCCCCCAATTCTGATGGTGTTTCGCTGTACTTTGGATCTAGGCAAGATTGAGGGGAATGTTGAAAACCGAGCCTTTCTAAATTTTGATCGGGCCCCATGTCGCAGAAAATACGGTGTCGGCGTCAACGGCGCCCAAAAACGCTATGGTACGTGTTCCACTCTTAAAGGCGAAGCTTAAGCGTACTCCAAGTTTTAACAGCAAAGCTGTTTTAGCTAACCGTAAAAAGTGCCGCCTGCTGCCACAAAACCTCACCGAGCTATGACGTCACTGCGTTGCCTAGCAACCACTCCGCGGAGCGGCGTGTGCCGCTCCGCGTGCTGTGCACATGTTGCCTTGACATGAGATGTTAAGGACAGAGAAGGAGAGCATGCGCGCGGCGCGCGCAATGCTCGGGAGAGAGAAAGAGAAAATGAGACCGAGATAGAGAGAGAGAAAGAAATTGTAGCAGCACCAACGAGGCAACGCGCCTAGCTGCTGCCTGACGCCGCCCGAGTTCCCTAGCCGCGCATGCGCCGAAGCAGTAGCGATGACGTCACCTCGTTGCCCTAGTAACCACCGACACAGGTGCGCGCTCGCTTCGCCCGACACAGACACGGCTCCGCCGAGCACCCACTAGCTGCGCGCTACTGCGCATGCGCCGTGACGTGATCCCGGCGTGTCGTCTGCTGCGCGCCGCCCGTACACTATGCATGGCTTTCGCCCAGTGTGCATTCGCTTGGCTTTCGCTAGATATCGATCGGCTAGCCTCCAACCCGTTCGGCGTCGGCAAGCAACAGCGTTCTTGGCACTGCCAACCTTGGTTAGCCTGCCTACGTTTGTGGCATGCCAGGAACGCTGTCGCTCGTAGGCGCCGACGCGTCTAGCGCTAGTCACGCGAAATGCCGCGAAAGAGAAGGTACCTATGAAAATGATCGCTCGAGAATTAGCGGTGAGAAGTTGGAGTGGCGCCCTCTACCCGAGTGACGTCACGGCCAGGACGCCGCTCGCTCCGGCTCGCTCGGCTGCCGCGCGCGTTCGTTCGCTTCGTGCATGCTCGGTGTATGGGGCGCGCTAGCCGTACTTCCTGAATGATGTTTTGGCTGCTTTCTTCTGTCATGCCTAAAGTACAGCTTCGTTTTCGAAACTGCGTGAATTGTGACAATTTTGTGCTTGGATATCGAGGCTATATAGTGTTGCAAGGGTTACTGTTTTTGCAACGCAGAGGTGCGCCGTGCCTATTCATAAATATTGCGTAAAAACAATGTCTGCAAATTCAGTATGGGAAATTGTTATTGTACGATGCTTCTCTCCAAACTTAACCTTCCGTTAGTATTATAGTTATGACAGACATTTCCTTTTACATGGAACAGCAATATTGGTATTTGGTGACAACTCGGTTTGTTAGATTAGGATACTACCTGGAAGCTTTCGCCAAGCTTCTTATTGCTCTGTTGAGTTGTTCTACTCAAATGTGGGTACTGCAGTAATGCGTAAAAAGAAGAGTTAGGCGCACATGTGTTAAGAAAAAAGTTTGCTACTACTTTCACCTTTCTCCAAAACAGCCACCAAGAAAAAGCATTCTACATGGTTGATAACGCGACTGCGCTTCATGTCTGTTAGGCAATCACCTCAAAGAAAAAGGTTCGTGGTTAAGATCAAGAGCCAAGCCATTACATGCCTTGCAATGTTTCATAGTGGCCTGAAACGGTCTTTATCGACAATAGGGTAGACACCTTCCGCAATGGAAGCGATCGACAATCATTTTGACGTTATGCCGAGACGCGCGTTTTCGCGAAACTCTTCCGTTCACTATAGAACTTCGAATTAAACCATGAAGGAGTCCTTTACAGCGCCAATTGGAATGCCTATAACATACTCGAGGCACTAGAGTGCAGCTTGGTCATGCAGCATCGTCACGGCAACTACCGTCTGCATGGCGATGTCTCCAACCACGACGGTGTTTAATTATACGAACTGAGAACTATTCGCTGCGTCAGCTCAAAAAAGCCCTCGTATTCCCGCCTCACGAAGAAGGCACTATATATGCAAGCCTCATATGTATTCACTTGATTCGCCTCCTTCGGTGAAGGCAGATATTTTCTACGTGTCCCATACCACTAAAGAATGAAGCTTCGGCTTCTTGCTGGCGGCAGCCATATTTTCCCCAACAAGTTGCGCCGAGCAGATGTGTCAGTTTCGCCAAGCATAACGGCCAGAACGGTTTCCCAAGCAACAAGCAGCGCTAAATTGTTGAACTGAGTAGAGCATATATCACTGAAAAGAGAATAAATATTGGTTCATGCCTTTTTGTGTGCGGCAAACAGCTTAAAGCCTCAATTAGCTTTGGTTAAAATTACCGCCGCTTAATATTAACTGGTTAATTAAGAGCGGCTTAATTTTGACAAGCAGTTCAAAAAGCAAACGGTACTGGCAGAATCTATAATGATGTGTTGTTTAGTCCTAGTGTTAATGCCGAAGGTTACTGTGAACAAATGCGAAAAGTCGACATTTTGCCAATGAACAGCTCGTCGTGAGCAAACAAGATTTAGCGGGTTAAAATCAAGGTAAATGTTCTAGAAGTCATATATAGCCAGCGTTTGTTACAAGATTGTTGCACCACGGCAAGTGTGGTCGCTTAACTATATTGTTCTATCCTAAGATTTCGCCTTTATGCTTTTATTATCCACGTGAGCTACCGCTGCAGAGTGTAGAACTGCGCATGAAAAAAATTAGAAAACCCACACCGCTCTGGACTGACCTCCATTGGCCGGCACTGTAACGTTGCGTTTGAGAAATGTATTGTTGTCTAGAAAATAGCTTTTCCAATAAATTTTGACTAACGAACACTTCTTCAAAATATATTTGAGAGGACTGTCATAAGTGCACCAGCATAGGGAATGAGAGCGAACAAACGGAAACGTTGCAGAAGGCGCCCGGACGCAGCCCGAACTGTAGCATACGACAAGCGCAAATCCGGCTTGCCATGACGTCATGTGAACGGCGCTCGTAGCGCCGCTTTTGTTCGTTCTCGGGGCTAATACCTTCCTTACATGCATAGTTAAGTTAAATAAAACAAGTTATAACTCAGCAGCAACCAAGTTAATACCTAGCAGTAGCAGCCAGTAAGACTTGAGGATCGACAGTTTCGCTGTGCCGAAGCTTTGCACGAGCGAGTGAAAACTTGCCTATTTTTAAGGCATTCGGGTGCCCGCAAGGCATCTTTAAGGCATTCGGGTGCCCGCAAGGCGGGGGGCATGGAGGCGCGGACGCTACCACTCCAGGAACCCGACCTATCCACGGATCGTAGCAGGGAGATGCTTGCTGACTCGTCGGAGCCACATCGTTGCATTTGCACGCAGTCGTTGGCCGACTTCGCTGCCGTTCACAGCGCACTGAGGGAGGCCTCGCTGAAGGTCATCATCAGCAGAGACCTTCCCGCACGCAAAAGACTCGCCAAACGGACAAGACTACCGAAAAAGACGCGATAAAGACCAGTCGCGCAATGCTCGCGCTTTTTAGATGCGAAGCAGCTTATGCTTGGGGCTATGTCACTCTCTCCCTCCTCCCTCCATCCATCCGCCGTGCGGCGTCCACATCCGCACTGCGCATGCGCATCCTCCCCCTCCTCTCCTTGTCTCATCTCTCCTCTCGGCATTTCTCCTCTCCTCTCCGGATTGCGCAACGAATGGCAACACCTGCGGCTCCGCGCGCGATAATGCAAAGCAGCTTAGGTTAGAGGCGCGACGGTAGGCACTGCATACTCCGCTTGGGGGCGCCACTGTAGCTCGCGGTATAATGACGCGCGCGCGCGCTCCGCTGCTCTCATTCTCCTCCCGCAACGCCGCGATGAGTGCCACGAACGGCGCCAGCGTCAACGCCAGTGTCAGCGCCGTGGACAGCGCCGCGGAGAAAAGGGCTTGAGCCGCTGCCACGAAACGGCAGCGGCGACAGGCCGATCCCGAATTTCGGGCTCGCGAAGCCGGTAGCTACGTACCTCAATCTAACGGAAACGACGAACTGAAAACTAATGGGAACTTGAGTAGACCCCATGGCTGCTTCGCATACTACTCAGGGTTCCCCTACGGGAAGATGGTGTAATTTTTCGTCAAGCGCGGCTGATTCGAGTGCAACGACGACCCTCGATCATTTTGCGACAACGTTGCTAAGAAGCGCGTGACATCTGAGCAGAGCAGCTGCTAATTGTGCACGATAACCTGGCCTACGTGCCCAATTGCGACGGGATAATCGTCGACGTGACCTGCGACCAGCGCGCAACAGCCAGTGCCGCCTGCCAGAGAAGCTGGTTGCGCGCTGGACGGGTCACAAATGACAACTTCAATAACTGGACAAGTTGCGTGGTTCCAAGCGCGCCGGAAGCTTGCAGCGTGGCCGAGTGTAAAGACGAAGTGGACTTGGCCGCGGGCGCTCGCAAAGCAGGCGCTGGAAGGAAAGACGACGAGGAGAAGAATAAAAAAAAAAAAGGGAAGACGCCTAAGCTTCGCTTTTAAGAGTGGAACGCGATAGCATTCACAGATCGCTGACTGCTACTCATGGTTCCCGACGACTGCAGCTTATGCAACCGTATTGGTTACTGGCAAACACTGGCGGTGAACGCTATGCACGTAGGCGAGCTTTCTGGTGGAAACGCGGCCTCTTGCGCGGGAAGACCCCGGAGATTGTGCACAACCGCGCCAAAGAAATTACATCATTTTTCAGGATTCCGTATTTGTTTCGCACTTTTAATATTTAGTCTGAGAAGATTTAACATAAAAGGCATGCGCTGTGGGTGTTTTGTTTCATGACATTTGTTTGTGGATTGTCATTCTCAAGGGGAAAAAGAATAAGAAGCTCATGAGAAGGAGCGTGTCGCGACGGCTCCGCCGATTTCGAATGTTTTGCGGCGTGTGATCGGAAGATTCCAGTCTGCAATCCTTTGTGAGAAGACGGGGAAGTTCCAAGGAACACCTGGATATCCGAATCAAGTAGGTGGTCCAATTATTATTGGCACATCGACCACTTCTTTGAAGAGCCACGACGGCGCGGCAGCTAAACCTAACCAGCGCACACTCGGCGCCATTGTGCTCGCCGCCCCCGCGGCGAGTTCAACCTAACCCGGTGATGAAGCTGATCTGGGCACCCCGTACAGCTTAATACCTCAGGTTAGCACCTCAAGATGGACGTCGTGAGTGTGGAGGGAGAGTATACCGCGCAGCTGGGTTTCCCAAATTTCCCACCAACTATAGTTACCCTAGGTTTGACGCTCCACGTACATGCGACGACAATCCTTCAAACTTCCGACCGGAAGGTTCAACAACGCCTCGATCGCGTTCCCCATCACTGGCTCGTTACACCCAACCAACCCGTCGCGATTTTCCTGACGCATCTAGGGGCAGGTCTCCTAGCCCACGCCGGGGAAACTAGAGGCAGCGACCTCCGGGGGTGAGGTTGCAAACCGTCCAGCTTCCCAAGAACCCCCATCACCGACGATCGACGACTCTACGACTCCGACGATTCCAACCACACCACATGTAACAGACGCCGTCAGCGCCGATCTTGTCGTTAGCATTGACGGTGTTGCGAAAGTCGAGGTCCGAGGTGTCCACAAAGGTTCCATGTATGGTATCGTGCCCGGTGCCAAGAGGAGGAGATATCCAGGGAGATTAGAAAACTGTTTTATATACACTGTACATGGTATTTTACAAGAAGGGCTCCATGATATTGGAGCCGTCTACGTGCTAACATCTTTGCATGTAGTAGCGTTTAATCTCCGAGCATTCTACATGGTCGAGCGTCTCTACATGGTCAAGCGTCCCCTCACAACACTCAAGTCCCCTGTTTTATCCCTTCCGTTTCCCTCTTTCGCACGACGAGGGAATACACTTTATTTCCTTTAGCCAATGACAGCCTTTGATCAGGTGGCCATATCCCGCATTTGATGTGTCGTCGTTTCCCGCCGGGCTCCGCCTCCAATCTTGCTAGGTCACCCCCGAACACAGGCAGCGGTTGACACCTTGGGAACCGAACGTTGATGTCGTTCCCCCGGGATTGCCAGACACTGGACCCTTTCAAGATTCGCCTCTCCATAGCGGTCAGTTCGCGGAACCAGGGTGGCTGTCTCGATGGCGCGTCGCAGTCGGCGCCGGGCGTCGCCGTTTAGCGACGCATGACGTAGCCTGGAGACCAACTGCTAATCCCTCAGTCCCAGGTGACAATTCTCGGCCGCGAGAAAGGGGCGCCAGGTTGGCGCGTCTGAGTCGGCGCCGGCCTCCTTTGTAACGAAGGACCGCCAGACACAACAGCACCCCCGCCGCCAGATGATGCAGCGGGAGGTCGAGTTGTTCCATGCAGCTCGGCCGGTTTGATGCCTGCTTTGCTCAAAGCCATGAAGCCGCTGCTTCCAGGAATGAGGATCTTCCCGCCAAAGGCCTCTTCATAGGTGGGCTCTGACTGGACTGCAGAAATGCAAGATGACAAGCTCCAAGGAGCGACCTTTGTCAGCCACACACAATGCTGCAAGCGCCACTGCAAGCCACTCTCATCGCCAGACTTTACCAATTCTAAAAATCTGACAACCCCCTATCTAAAGAAAACCCTGAAACACAAGGTGCGCGTTGATCCGGACAAGTACCAAGAAACTTGCGATGATGTGTCCTCGCAAACAGACACCGACTGGGTTTATGTAATGAAGCTAAGTAATTATGAATCAGAGCTTCCACACATCAGAAAGGCGAAGGGAGGACCGGCCTTCACTAATTCACATTCCGTAACACTTAGCGCAAAAAAGCTACATAATCCTTACCTCATACCCAAAGTGCCAAATAAACAGATCGGCGAACTATTTACGACTTACTACAAACTCGCACAAACAGTAACTTGCGCAACTTGCGCGTGACATGCAAAACTATATGCAACTGACACTTTGCATTTCAATTTCTTACCTGTCGCCGCGTACACACTCCCTTTTAAATAGTTGGTCTAACCTGAGCCGAAGAGGTTAACAACATAACAAAACTGCGCCATTCTTTACGCCTGTCAAACATTCAACACCCATCTCCCACAACATGAATACAAAAGAAGAAGAAAATGCTACCCGTCTTCCTTGTTTACTTATTCTCGGGCCCCAATCGCACCCCTTTCTTTCAAACGAACTCGAGGGGGTCGCGCATTCCGGGGATTTCGCAAGGTGCTATCACGAAGAAGGCAAAAGCCACTAAATTGCCTGACACACCTTGTAGCTGTGACTTTAGGACAGCCGCTTCCAAGTGCTGGGAGGGGGATGCATTGACCGACCCGTGCGTGCACTGTCCCATTATCTGCTAGGCAGACCCTTTTCTTTTCCCACGCGAGTGATCGGCCATTGTAACAGCCTACAGGACGCTTCCCTTTGTCCCTCTGCTTACAATGCGCTGTACGCGAGGCGGTTAGGCGACAGTTACCATCCCTCTGTCTACAGTGCACTTTACGCGTTGCGGTCAGGCGACGGGCACTACGCCTGAATCTTCGGGAAACTCCGTTTCGCGACGTGTGTCACGCCGACCCCCGATCTCAGCAAACGCCTTAGCTTGGGGTTTACCCTCCGTCGCCTTTTCGCCGTCTCTGGCTGGGTCGTGACCTTAGCGCATCTGCTAATGTCGCCTTGGCGCTTCGAATGTTTGACTCTGAGCGCCTCGACCGCGTTCGTCTTTCTCGTCCAGCGCTTACGCCTTTTTCGCTTGGCATGCTTCGCAGAGCCTGCGGCATCGGCACACGCACTTGAAATTTCGTTACCCTCTCGGGTTTCACAGTGTGACTGCCTTTCTACTAGAGCATAACCAGATTTTACCATTGAGCAACCTAGCTCGTCATGAAGTCTACCTTCAGCTGGCCTAGCTCTATCACCACCGTCGACAGCATGCAAAACTCCTTGCTGGCCTTCGAAGTCGGCCTCTGTTTTCAATACAGCCTTACTGAATGGCGAAACAGCCGTTTCTTCGCGTTTGTGAGTGTGTGCGTGAACTACTGGCACAACAACCCTCTCAGCGCTCTCTAAACTAGCACTGTTGCTGTCATCTTGGCCTTCGCAGTCGGCCAGGAATTCTAGGGCGGGAAAACCACCGCTCTCTTCGGTGACCGCGTTCACCTCGCTTCCGGCTACTAACACGTCTAACTCATCACTGTTTACAGCTGCCTCTGGAATCTTTCCATGGTCCTGTGACCGCTGCTCAATAGGAAATGCGCCTATCAGTCTCTGAGTCTCCTCACGTGCTTTTGCCCTGAAAGCTCCCTTGCTGGAGATGGATTTTCCCGGTTCCCTCAGCATTTGCTCCGACCTATTCGAGAAGCAATGCGTGACCTTGTCTGGCAGGCTGGCCGAAATTGCCGCCGCCGTACACACCTGGCCTAAAGGGCCTTCCGTTACTGAAGCGGGAAACCCACCGTTATTTTCGCTTTGTGTGTGCGTCGCTTGCATCACACTTTTTTCAAAGCGTTCTAAACCGCCCGTTTCAGTGCTAGCAGTACCTTCGACTGCGTCGGCTTTTTCTCTCTCATTTGGGCCTTCGAAGTCGGCCTGCCATGTTACACCAAAGCGCCTGAACAAAGCCCTCTTAGCCCTGTCGTAGTCGCGCGCTTTCTCCTCGGACAAGCAATGCATAAAACACGCGCCGACACTAAACGGGGGAAGTGCTCCTAATCGCTCGGCCCACGAGTCCCGGCTGACACCCTCTTTCTCACACACTCGTTCAAAACCGGCGAGGAAATTAACAATACCCTCGTCTGTCTCGAAAGTATGGAGCTGGCGTCGCGCTGTCCGCCATCTGAGCATCTGATTTTCCTGTTCAAGCTCTTTCATCCTAAGAGCGTGCCGTTGCGCTGCCTCCTGCTCGCGCCTCTCGCGAATTTCGGCATCGTGCCTGCGCCTTCCTCCTTCTTCACGCTCGCGCCTCTCTACAGCTTCAAGCTCGCGCCTCCTGCACTCCTCTGCCTTTTGCTTTCTTTCCTCAATTGTCTCCCAAGCCTCATCAGCTTCGTCGACCGTCACCACTTCTACCTTCATGACGTCGAGAACCACTTCTTTCGTTTTTGCGGAGTCGACCGAAATGCCTAACTCCTCGCAAATTAGAAGGAGGTCCTGCACTCTGAATTTCTCCATAGCGATCTCGTTTGCCTTCAAAATTCACCCTTCCTAAAAATTCGCTATTTAAAGAAGGTGAATTTCCCAAAATGGTGCCCGCCAGAAAACAGAAAGTTACTCTCCTAGCAACTACCTACTTGTACTAGAGAGTTCTGGCGACATGAAGCGCAAACTCAGGCACCAAGCCCGTTCTTATCGCTACCATCAAGAGATCGCAGAATTTCTCTCTTCGTTCCTTCCTTATGAAACAATTTTCCTGGCCTCTCCGGCCTTCTCCCAACTCACTTCCTCATTCTGTAAAAGCTCCAATTGTTGACTTTTGCGTACCGCAGGGACAACCAAAATGCCCATCGGCTCACAACTTTTGAGGAGTTCCTGGATTTCAAACTTATCCGTATTTACAGTGCACCCTTTGTTTCTTCCCCTTAGTAACTTAGCCCACGAGACACTATACTCTTGGTCTGCGAGATGAAATCACTAACAACACCAAACCACCATTACCGACTTAGTCACCTGCGCTAATGAGTCTGACGAAAAGAGAAGCAAACACGTAGCACTCACCACACCGATGTAGCCAACGCCGGCCGATCCCATAAGCTGCCAGCCACTGTTGCGAAAGTCGAGGTCCGAGGTGTCCACAAAGGTTCCATGTATGGTATCGTGCCCGGTGCCAAGAGGAGGAGATATCCAGGGAGATTAGAAAACTGTTTTATATACACTGTACATGGTATTTTACAAAAAGGGCTCCATGATATTGGAGCCGTCTACGTGCTAACATCTTTGCATGTAGTAGCGTTTAATCTCCGAGCATTCTACATGGTCGAGCGTCTCTACATGGTCAAGCGTCCCCTCACAACACTCAAGTCCCCTGTTTTATCCCTTCCGTTTCCCTCTTTCACACGACGAGGGAATACACTTTTAGTTCTTTTAGCCAATGACAGTCTTTGATCAGGTGGCCATATCCCGCATGTGATGTGTCGTCGTTTCCCGCCGGGCTCCGCCTCCAATCTTGCTAGGTCACCCCCGAACACAGGCAGCGGTTGACACCTTGGGAACCGAACGTTGATGTCGTTCCCCCGGGATTGCCAGACACTGGCCCCTTTCAAGATTCGCCTCTCCATAGCGGTCAGTTCGCGGAACCAGGGAGGGCGGTGGCTGTCTCGATGGCGCGTCGCAGTCGGCGCCGGGCGTCGTCGTGGTTCGGGCGGCGCTGGTAATTCACGGAACCGCACCAAAGGGGCGACGCTGCCGTTTAGCGACGCATGACGTAGCCTGGAGACCAACTGCTAATCCCTCAGTCCCAGGTGACAATTCTCGGCCGCGAGAAAGGGGCGCCAGGTTGGCGCGTCTGAGTCGGCGCCGGGCATCGTCGTGGTTCGGGCGGCGCTGGTAATTCACGGAACCGCACCAAAGGGCCGACGCTGCCGTTTAGCGACGCATGACGTAGCCTGGAGACCAACTGCTAATCCCTCAGTCCCAGGTGACAATTCTCGACCGCGAGAAAGGGGCGCCAGGTTGGCGCGTCTGAGTCGGCGCCGGCCTCCTTTGTAACGAAGGACCGCCAGACACAACAACGGCCACCAAGTGGCCGCTCTCGTTGACACTGGTTCGCATTTTTCGATAATGAGTCTAAAGCTAGCCGACAGACTAAGAAAAGTGAAGACGCCCTGGACCGGGCCCAAAGTCAGAACTGCCGGGGGGCAGTTGATGACGCCGATTGGAAAATGCACAGCCATAATCATAATCGCCGGTTCAGCCTTCGTTGCCACCCTCGTCATTCTCTTTGAGTGCTGTAAAGAACTTATTTTGGGAATGGATTTCTTGAGGGAGTACGGGGCAGTTATTAATGTCCGCGACCGCATGGTGACATTTGCTACAAGCTCCGAAGACGTCGACCCCGCGGATGACCAGCGACCGCGTTTACGTATCGCCGACGACGACGTCACGCTTCCGCCGCGAAGTTGTTCCCTCGTGCCTGTCATCTGCGATAACTTGCACACCGGGCCTGGCGTCGCTGAACACATCAACGCACTAGTACTGAGTCAGGGCGTTTCCGTCGCCAGAGCCGTAATTAATGTACTCGACGGACATGCTGAACTCCTGCTGACGAATTTTAGCAGAGAACGTCGACAGATTGTTAAAGGAACTGCTGTTGCTTACTTCGACGAAATTGCCCCAATACAAGACTTCCTCTCAGTGCAGCACGCGGCGTCCACCGCACCTATGCCTGCACCTGTGGTTGATGTCAGTCGATCTTTATCGCCCATCGAACGCAACGGCCTTCTTGAGCTCATCAATGAGTTTAACAGCTGCTTCGCATCAACGTCAAGAGTTAGCCAGACGCCGCTCACCAAGCACCGTATTATCACCGAAGACGACGCAAGACCCATCCGGCAGAATCCTTATCGTGTAGCTCCGAAAGAGCGGGAGGCAATCCAAAAACAAGTGAAGACGATGCTTGAGGATGGAGTTATTCGACCATCTAAGAGTCCGTGGGCATCGCCTGTCGTATTGGTGAAAAAGGACGGTAGTCTGCGCTTCTGCGTCGACTATATAAAACTCAACCAGATCGCAGAGATAGACGTTTATCCGCTACCGCGTATCGATGATTCACTGGACCGGCTACGAAACGCACGTTACTTTTCGTCTATGGACTTGAAAAGCGGCTACTGGCAAATCGAAGTTGATGAGAGAGACCGTGAAAAGACCGCCTTTGTGACACCCGATGGACTTTATGAATTTCAGGTGCTTCCCTTCGGTTTGTGTTCTGCGCCAGCAACGTTTCAACGACTCATGGACACGGTACTCTCAGGCCTCAAATGGCAAACCTGCCTGGTGTACCTCGACGACGTGATTGTTTTCTCCGCCACGTTCGACGAACACTTACGAAGACTGAAGACGGTCTTTGAGGCAATACGCTCAGCAGGCCTAACTTTGAAACCGGGAAAGTGCCATTTTGGTTTTCAGGAACTTCAATTCCTCGGCCACGTGGTTAGTCTTGAGGGTGTTCGACCTGACCCTGACGCTGCCGTCGCTAGTTTCCCGACGCCATGTGATAAAAAGGCCGTGCGACGTTTTCTGGGCCTTTGCGCCTACTACCGGCGGTTTATTGCGGACTTTTCGCGCATCGCGTGTCCATTAACACATCTCACCCGCGAAGATGTCCCTTTGTGTGGGGCGAAGAGCAGCAACGGGCATTTGACGAGCTACGGCAGCGGCTGCAGACGCCTCCTGTGTTCGCACACTTTGACGAAGACACCCCGACGATTCTTCATACTGATGCTAGCAATGTCGGCCTTGGCGCAGTGCTTCTTCAGCGGCAGGACGGCACCGAAAGAGTGCTTGCGTATGCCAGCAGGACCCTATCCAGAACGGAGACTAACTACTCCACTACAGAAAAAGAGTGCCTCGCGGTAGTCTGGGCCATCCTGAAATTTCGCCCATATCTATACGGTCGCTATTACACCGTCGTCAGTGATCACCATGCACTTTGCTGGTTGACCAATTTAAAAGATCCAGCTGGTCGGCTAGCACGCTGGAGCCTTCGGCTCCAGGAGTTCGACTTCACTGTTGTCTACAAATCGGGGAAGCGGCAGGCCGACGCCGACTGCCTGTCTCTGTCGCCTGTTGAGACTGCATTGCACGACGATGACGACGCGGCTTTTCTAGGCATGGTAGACGCTGTCGCCGTTTCACGCCTGCAACGCGAGGACGCAGAACTGGTTCCTCTTATTGATTACTTAGAGGGCAAAACAAGCTGCGTGCCGAGGTTATTCGCCAGAGCGCTGCCTTCATTTTGCTTGCGTCACGACGTTCTCTACAAAAAGAACTTTTCATCCAGTGGCAGCAGCTACCTGCTTGTCGTTCCCGCATCTCTACGGAACGAAGTCCTACACGCCTGTCACAACGAGCCGACCGCTGGTCACTTGGGCTACTCCCGCACATTATCCAGAATTAGGCTAAAGTATTACTGGCCAAGACTTGCGCCGGTCGTGAAACGTTATGTCCAGACATGCCTGGATTGCCAGCGCCGCAAAACCCCACTCGTCAAGCCTGCTGGACTGCTGCATTCTGTTCAGATACCGCAAGCGCCGTTCGCACAAGTTGGCATGGACCTTTTAGGTCCATTTACAGTGTCTTCTGCCGGCAATAGATGGATAATCGTCGTCACTGATTATCTTACCCGATACGCCAAAACAGGTGCTCTCCAGCGGGGAACAGCAGCCGAAGCAGCACGATTTTTCATCGAAGCCGTCGTCCTAAGGCATGGCGCTCCCGCAGTGGTCATTACCGACAGAGGTTCTGTTTTCATGGCTGCGCTTCTGGATACCGTGTTGCGATTAAGTGGTGCGACTCACCGCAAGACAACCGCTTATCACCCCCAAACCAATGGGCTGACAGAACGTTTAAATAAGACTCTGGCAGACATGATGAGTATGTACATCGACGTCGACCACAAGAACTGGGACGAGATTTTACCATATGTGACATTTGCGTACAACACGGCTCGCCAGGAGACAACACGCGTGACACCTTTCAGCCTCGTCTATGGCCGGGAAGTAGCAACACTGTTGGACGCGATGCTGCCACACGAGTGTGGTGATCACGAGACTGGTGCCGAGGAGTTTACGCAACGCGCCGAGGAAGCAAGGCAGCTTGCACGCTTGCGCATCCAAGAGCAACAGAACTACGATGCCATACACTACAATCTTCGACACAGACCCGACACGTACAATGTCGGCGACCAGGTGTGGGTTTGGACTCCTATTCGTCGGCGGGGGCTATCTGAGAAGCTCCTGCGAAGATACTTCGGGCCGTACACAGTTCTACGCCGCATCAGTGACGTGAATTATGAAGTTGTGCCCGACAGTCCTTACTGCTCCAAACGCCGGCAGCATCTCCCCGAGGTTGTGCACGTGCTTCGTATGAAGCCATATTTTGCATCATGACCTCACTTTTGCACCATCACTGCACTTTCTTGGGCGCTTGGCCAAGACGTCTGCCCTAACCCCAACGACAAGGTATGCAGAGGGCGCGGAAGTGAAAACCCACCGCAAGACCACGAATGTGAAGCAAAATGCAAGCTCTGCGGCAAGAATCACCCTACGGCGGATCGCAAATGTGAGGCCTTGTACAAGCTACCGTACCTAGTGAAGAAACGCCGCTGGAAGAGGGCCATAAGGGAAGAAGAAGAGGTGGAGGCAGCGCGCAGTTCCCATAATGCCAAAGAAACAAAGGGGACATATCAGAACAGCCAAGGACCATACGGAGGAAAACAGTCAGAATACAGCAAGAGGGACAAGAGCCAAGATACTCGAGGACGAGACAGATCGGGATCCTTCCCTAGACTCAACAAAAGAGAAGAGGGCCACTCAACGTCACGTAACAGATCCCACAGTGACAAAGAAGAAGCACACTCCAGCAATGGCCCCAGTGGACCCTTACAGGTGAGCTGGGCGAACGCAGTTTCCGGGGCGCGCGCGGGGGCCGAGGCTGCTTCTCAAAGTAAAATAAGGGAGCTAGAGAAAGAATTAGCACAGATTAGGCAGATGATGGTACAGTATAATCAAAGTAACGCCGCATTAAAAGAGGAGAACACAAAGCTCAAAGAGGAGAATAACAGAATTAGGAAAGGAATGGCAGAAAACCGAGAAGTCACACAAGTTGTAGCGGAGGAAAGAGAAATAGATATGGAGGAGGATGTAGCTACTCCGGCTAAACGCAAAGCCACGGAAGATACAGTGGGAAACAGTGAGAAAAAGACCAAACCGGTTAGTGTACTTCCAGAGCGTCACGAAGAAGTCGAGCAAAGAATCAAGGCAAAAATAGAGGAAATGGGCGCAAGAATCATGCAACAAATACAGCAGCAGCTTAATTCGATAGTGACCCGCATCGCGGATATAGAAACAAGAATAGCGGCGTGGGGACCTCAATCCAGTGGGGGTGGTCCCATCAAAACTACAGGCAAGCCCTACATCAAACCCCCGGTACTAACCGAGGGAGGAGGAAAACTGTAACGCCGCCATGGATAGACGGGATACATACAGGATCTGGCAATGGAATTGTAGGGGATACCGCAGAAAAAAATTCAATCTACAGCAGCATCTGATTAACAAAGAAAGCCCAGATATCATAATGATAAAAGGAACACACGGAATAGCAATATTATCAGGCTACAAACCATTTAGTGGTGCCGAAGGAGAGACGAAGGCCATAACCACTCTTGTAAAGCGAAAGCTTACGGTCGTGCAACACGACACGGAAATAAGGGATATTGACAATATCTTAATAGAGATTATACCGACACGAAAATTAGCAGATATCCTTTTTATCCTCAACGTTTACAGTAACCCGCCGTGTAAAAAACACAAATTCCGAACACTATTTCGTAAAACGCTCGCCATAGCGGGTAATCGTGCGGTGGTAATCGGAGGAGATTTTAATGCTCAACACGTGGCATGGGGCTATAAATTCGAGAGTCCCAAAGGCAGAAACCTCTCGCTAGACGCGCAACAGGAGGGCCTAACCCTCGTAACCGATCCTTCAGCTTCTACCAAGAGAGGCAACAGTGTTTGCGTCGACACTACGCCAGACCTTACTTTCACAAAAAACATAAGCGACACGCAGTGGATAAATACACAGCAAGATCTGGGTAGCGACCACAGTATAATAGAAATAAGTCAGGGCAGGACCGCGCAAACACAAAGGCAAGAAGCTCAAAATTGTCAACTGGGATAAATTCCGGAACATTAGAAAGAATACCAGCAGGGAAATTAAAAACATCGCCGATTGGACTGAACAGTTAACGAAAGACGTAATCGCGGCTACACAAATAGTTCCACCAGAAGCACACTTAGAAGTCATACACAGTAGGCTCCTGCACATGTGGGAGGCTAAGGAAGGGTTGCAAAGGAGATGGAGGAGTCAGAGACACAACCGGGCAATCAGAAGGAGGATAGCCAGATTAAACAGAGACATAGAGCAGCATGCACAACAGCTATGTAAGCAGCAATGGGAGGAGACATGTAGTAACATGGACAATAAATTAGGGCTAGCAAAGACATGGAACCTTCTCAGGTACCTGCTACACCCAGAGGAAACTAAGGTGGTATGCGAGCAAAATATTAACAAGGTAATTCATGCCTATGGAGGTTCAGAAAAAGACTTTCTACAGGAGATTAAAGAGAAATATATCTCCCGGGCTAGACCGGTTATACACCCAGACTACACAGGAGCAGTAAACAAGGAACTTGACAGGGAAATTAGTGAAGCAGAAGTAAGGGCAGCCTCGCAAAAACTTAATACTAAATCAGCACCCGGACCAGACGGAATCACAAATAAGGTACTCAGGAACCTAGATGATGAGTCTATAACAAAATTGACAGAATATATCAATGAATGCTGGAAAACCGGCAAAATACCACAACAATGGAAGACGGCACACGTCATCTTAATACCTAAGACAGGCAGGCGCTTACAGCTGGAGAATCTGAGACCTATATCTCTCACATCTTGCGTTGGAAAGCTGATGGAGCATGCAGTCCTAGCGAGACTAACTAACTATCTCGAGGACAGGGACCTATTTCCCTCCACGATGCTGGGTTTCAGAAGGAATCTTTCCACGCAGGATGCGATGCTCCAGCTTAAACACCAAATCATAGACAACCCAGGCAGATTCACTAGAGCCATCCTCGGCTTAGACTTAAAGAAAGCGTTTGACAGTGTAACACATCAGACAATACTCAGCAGCCTTGAAGAGCTAGGATTAGGAAGGAGAACATACAATTATGTTCGTGACTTCCTAACCGGCAGAAAGGCAAAGATCACCGTGGGAGAGCTCGTCTCGGAAGAGATTGAGATTGGTAGCGCCGGCACACCACAGGGGTCAGTGATATCACCGTTGCTGTTTAATCTGGCATTATTCGGATTACCAGCGAAACTAGAAGAAATTGAGGGCCTTAACCACACTATGTATGCCGATGACATTACCTTATGGGTAAATGAGGGTAATGATGGGCAGATAGAACAGACACTCCAAAGTGCGATTGAAAAGTCGAACAATACCTAGAGGGAACCGGATTGGTTTGCTCGGCGGAAAAATCAGTATTATTATTGTACAGGCCAACTCGCAGGGGCCGTAAACCAAACAGCTACAGGGGGGCAGACAATCTAGAAACGGACATAGAATTGAAGACTGCCGGTGATAAACCCATATCTAAGGTTGATAAAATCAGAGTTTTGGGACTGCTCATTGAAGCAAAAGGCAACAATGGAGAAACCATTAGGAAGTTGGAAGGGACAGTATCTCAAGTTATGAGGTTGATCAAAAGGATAGCCAATAGACACACTGGCATGAAGGAAGGAAACGTGATCAGACTGGTACAGGCGTTCGTTATCAGCAGGATCGTATACGTCGTACCCTACCTTAGATTGTACGCTGCAGAAAAGATTAAATTAGAAAGCCTCATTAGGAAAATTTATGAACAAGCCGTAGGACTACCAATCAGCACTAGTACCGACAGGCTATTAGAATTAGGCCTGCACAACACAATAGATGAGCTCATAGAGGCGCAGCGGATAGCGCAGTACGAACGCCTTTCCAAGACCAAGGCACGAAGACACATACTAGAAAAACTGCGTATTGGGTACCATACTCAAAACGGAACCAAAGTGGACATCCCGAATGGTGTCAGGGATACGATAACCGTTCCCCCATTACCAAAGAACATGCATCCCGTGTACCATAAAGGCAGAAGAGAAAGCAGAGCAATAGTCATACAAAAGAAATTTGGGAATAGTTAAGACGCAGTATTTGTAGACGCTGCTAGATACAAGCACAGGCGCGGCTTTACAGCCGTAGTAATTGATCATGAAAAGAAGTGCAAAACATGCGTTACGGCAAGCACAGTAAATATCGAGACTGCGGAGGAGATAGCTATTGCGCTAGCACTATCACAGACCGAAGCGGACGTAATAGTCAGTGACTCTCAGGCGGCAGTACGAAATTTCGCTAATGGCCGAATCTCTCCTGAAGCACTACGAATCCTGACGGCAGGTACCAAAAGTCAAGAAAATAATGTTTATTTAATATGGACACTCGCTCACACCTCCACCTCGCCAGGAGACAGAAATAATAATAAGACGGCGCATGACGTGGCTCGAGGGCTTACGGACCGAGTCACGGCCGATAATAGGGCCAGCACCTTAGCGTCTCCTGAGAACGAGGATGGAGAGGAGTGGGAATGGAAGGATCGTATGACCAGATTTATTGACATCACGCAACACTACAAATTGCAAAGGTGCATTTTCCCACCACCTCACCAAAAGCTCAGCAAAAAGCAGTCTGTCGAATGGCGGCAATTACACACCAGAACTTATCCGAACCCGGCGATCTCACATCTCATTTACCCAGACATGTGCAAGACAGATAAATGCAAAAACTGTGGTTCTAGAGCCCATCTGGAACATATGCTGTGGGAATGTCGAGGCATAACAAACAATAATGGGGATGTAGCCTCTTGCGATCGCCTCCGCGTGCGCTGGGAGACTGTGTTGCTCAGCTCTGCCCTTGACGATCAACTTTGGGCTGTCCAGCGGGCCGAGGAAGCCGCCAGGGCTCACTGAGAGCTCCTGGCCGTCTCCTAGGCGGGACCATTTGCCCGTCCCACAAACTCGCAGGGCCTTTAAATAAAATTATTTGACTGACTGACTGACTGACTGACTGTCATTTTCAAAATTCCGAGGAATAGCGTTGCCAAGAATGCAAGACAAGGTATGAGCAACATTAAGTATAGAATGATGTGACATACTTAAACGTGGCTGGGGAAGATTTTCTCGGCCGCAGGCGCCAATGCCGATGCCGGATTTTCTGCGACACGGGGCCCTAAAAGCTATCGCGTTAGAACAGGTGGCCCAGGAACGGGTGATGTCTCTGTGTCGCCTTGATTCCCTTACAGTACTTAGATTTAGGTGCACGTTAAAGATCCCCTAGTGGTCTAAAACGCCCGTACGTCGCTATAGACGAGGCGTTGGCAGCACGAAGCGACTGCGCTGGTAACATGGAACGATCAGCCTTAGTCGGGGGAACCAGGCTGATTTCCGCGCCCGTGTCTATAAGGAACCGGGCGCAGGAGAACTGGTCGGTTACTATAAAAAAATCGGGGTAGCTTGCCCATTTGAGATGGCTTTCGCAGGAAATACGGTGTTAGTGTCGGCGTCAATGGTGTCCAATTCGCAACTCAAATGAACTGCAGGGGGCGCTGCGAAAACTGGCCGCGTCTGGCTACACTGTGCGACATGGCGGTTATACGGAGGTCCCCGCCTCGCCGAAACCGCTGTTTAATGTACAGTACACTGTAGTTTGATGATTTTCGTGCAGTGTGATGCCGATTTGCGCTGTTTTGTGGAAGGAAAGCGAATAGCTTACGCCGGCCAAATCATTTTAGCCGATCTGAGAGAGGCACAGTGGGTAATGAGGCTGAAGTGGTCGCACGGTGTGTGCAAACATCTGGTGTGACAGCGGACCCGCGCGAGATTCTGATGAAAATAACCCATGTATTCTTGAACCCATTGGTCGTGGAACCGAAGTACTCGTGCACTGTTGGATGGTCGGAAAAGTACAAGCACGTTTCTGCTGCTTTGAGTCACTGTTAAGGCGCGGATAGATAGTCCGGTGTTTCGAGCGTGCGAGACAGCGGCCGGCGAAGTTGGATACGTCACGCTGGCCTCGCCAGGATTGCCGAAATGTTACAACCTGCTCAGTTTGGTACGTTTAACATGGTCCGCAGCAGCGCACCGACTTGCTCGATCAGCTGTTGCCGCTGTACATGCGGATAAATGCGCAGCCGGCGCGCACTTTCTCATTGTTGTTGCCTTAACACAATTTCGTTCGGCGAAGGCGCAAACTCTGCACGCTCTTTTCAGTCCAGAGAGCAAGCGAACCTAAAATCAAGCTTTGCACTTTATCGCGAGCGTGCACTACGAATCTGTGGTGAACCTTTCTCGCTACTTTTGCGTTCCTGTTATCTATTTTACATTCAAGATTTGCGCAACGTGACTGTTGCTTCGCTTAGCTGTAGTTATCCCAGTAGTTGGCGCATTGTTTCTCTCGTAGAGAACAATACGATAAACAAGAAACCGAAAGATCTGCTTACTACAATAAAAACGCATTTGCACACCATGTACATGTATGACTTGTGCTGCGTGGCCTGACCATGATTGATTACTCCCCGCTGTCTACGAACATGTCGCTTATGGCTGCTGTGTAAACTAATGAAATAAAACAAATGTTTCTGTGTAAATTAATGTTAACTAAGCTACTGCATTATGAATCTAATTAATTTTCATGTTATTCTATAATTTACGTATCCTGCACTTTAAGTGGCCTGAACTGTGTTCGCCTCTGAACTGCCAATTTCCTTCAGACACTGATAAGAGATACAATTGCTTTGATAATTACGCATTTTCAAATGAGCACCTACTAATTTGCACTAGTTACATGGATAGCGTGTCCAGGTTGCAAGGAAGGCGTACCGCTATGCCACCCCATAGTTATTTTGCATGCTGGCGCGTACATGTTGTGCTTACATAGAACGATTTACCAGCGTTACCCGGGAGTACCTGAAACTCCGATGTAACGATCGATTTTCGCTGATGTACCATACTCGGTAGTTCCGCGTTGTGCGCCGCATGCATTCGATATAACATCTTTAATGAAGGAAAGCTTGAGTACCGCGGCGACATTTGCATCATAACTGCATTAGCACGCCGGCTATCACATGAAACTGCTTGTTGCAGCACCCATACGCTGAACGTTATCCCGATGGCAGTAACAACCTCAACGCAAACTTCCCGAAGTTCGCTGTAGCGCTTTACTGCAAACATAGTACAAGCAACAGTATCGCGTTCTCTTCACACTAACAACAAACCGACCCTCGCCTGAAAAGAAAATGAAAACTTTCTCGAGCAAGATGTTGAGAACATAACAATTGCCGTTGTCGCAGCTTGTGATAAGATTCGCAATCCATGTGGCTCTTCGACGCCGCAAAACTGCAAAACGCAGCATAATTCCACGGCTGTGCGGAGTTTCGTTGATGGTGGTGCGCACCCGCTCGCAGTGCGAAGGCTTCGGACGGAGCGTCTGCTCCGACGCTCCGACCTCCGTACGAGGTTTCCGGTGCTCGCCGCTAGGTGTCGCATGAATGGCTGGAGTCGCGTATAATGCTATCGCGTTCCACTCTTAAGGGCGAAGCTTAAGCGTAGTCCAAGTTTTTGTAGCGACAGCTACATTACGCCAGGTTTTCGCCTCTTCGCCGTCGCCGCACTTTGAGCCGTGGCCGCACTGTGATGTCACACCACTGCCGTCGATTCATGTTTGTTTTTACATTATACTAATCCATAAGAAGGGAGACGCTAAAGAACTGAAGAATTATAGACCCATTAGCTTGCTTTCAGTATTGTATAAAATATTCACCAAGATAACTTCCAATAGAATCAGGGCAACACTTGACTTCAGCCAACCAAGAGAACAGGCTGGCTTCAGGAAGGGATATTCTACGATGGATCATATGCAGGTCATAAATCAGGTAATCGAGAAATCTGCGGAGTACAATCAACCTCTCTACATGACTTTCATAGATTATGAAAAGCCATTTGATTCAGTAGAGATACCAGCAGTCATAGAGGCATTGCGTAATCAAGGAGTACAGGAGGCATACGTGAATATCTTAGCAAACATTTACAAGGATTCCACAGCTACCTTGGTTCTCCACAAGAAAAGTAGAAAGATACCTATCAAGAAAGGGGTCAGGCAAGGAGACACAATGTTATTCACTGCATGCTTAGAAGAAGTATTCAAGCTCTTAGACTGGGAATGCTTAGGAGTGAGGATCAACGGCGATGATCTCAGCAACCTTCGGTTTGCAGATGACATTGTCCTATTCAGCAACAATGGAGACGAATTACAACAAATGATTGAGGACCTTAATCGAGAAAGTGTAAGAATTGGGTTGAAGATGAATATGCAGAAGACAAAGATAATGTTCAATAGCCTGGCAAGGGAACAAGATTTCAGGATTGCCAGTCAGCCTCTAGAGTCTGTAAAGGAGTACGTTTATCTAGGTCAATTACTCACAGGGGACCCTGATCACGAGAAAGAAATTTACAGAAGAATAAAATTGGGTTGGAGTGCATACGGCAGGCGTTACCAAATCCTGACTGGGAGCTTACCATTGTCGTTGAAAAGAAAAGTGTACAATCATTGCATTCTACCGGTGCTAACATATGGGGCAGAAACTTGGAGGTTAACAAAGAAGCTCGAGAACAAGTTAAGGACCGCACAAAGAGCGATGGAACGAAAAATCTTAGGACTAACGTTAAGAGACAGAAAGAGAGCGGTGTGGATCAGAGAACAAACGGGGATAGCCGATATTCTAGTTGACATTAAGCGGAAGAAATGGAGCTGGGCAGGCCATGTAATGCGTATAGATGGATAACCGTTGGACCATTAGGGTTACCGAATGAATACCAAGAGAAGGGAAGCGCAGTCGAGGTCGGCAGAAAACCAGATGGGATGATGAAGTTAGGAAATTTGCAGGCGCAAGTTGGAATACGCTAGCGCAAGACAGGGATAATTGGAGATCGCAGGGAGAGGCCTTCGTCCTGCAGTGGACATAAACATATAGGCTGATGATGATGATGATGACTATACATGTTCTTTATCTAGCATTTTTGTATACCTCTCATTATTCTTTTTCTTTCTCAAAAGTTTACCTTGTACCGCTACCTATGATTTTAAGAGATCAAGTCGTATCCATCTTTTCCCTGCTTTTTTGGCACCAGTGCTCTAATCGTCTCTTGCTTATCTCTACGGCTGATCTGTTGATGTTTCCTTCCACTTTAAACCCAAGCGCTTCTGGGAGTTGCACGTTACCTACGGTCCTCGCTGGGTGGATCACGTCACATTCCATAATGTTGTGCTGAGTGGTCTCTGAATCTTTACTGCAGCATACACATGCCTCATCTAGTTCCGAATATTTGCTCTAGTTCCGGTATATTTTGGTCCTTAGGCAACCGGCTCGAGCCTCAAACAGAAAGGCACTGCCTTTTGTGTTATCGTTCAGATTTTCCATTATAATTTCTTTCTTTACATTCTTGTAAATCTCCATTGTCCTTTTTGTTTCCATTCTTTGCATCCAATTCAGGGTCTCTATTTCTCTCATGTTCTTTCTGATGACGCCTGGTTGTCTATTTACAGTTTCGATTATCCTGTACTTGGTTGCCAACTTCCTTGACCTCGTCCTCCATTCTGTGTCCACGCTTTTCATGTAGAGATACTTGTGCACTCGCCGCGCCCTGTATGTGACGTCACACCACGGGCCTCGATTCTCCGGCAACTCGCTTCGTCGCGGTCGCCGTGCGGCCACCGCTCCTGCCGTTGGGCGCTCGCTGCGCCCTCTGTATGACGTCACACGCCGCGCTCCGCAGCTGTGATAAACGGGAGTATAGAAGGCGAGAGCTCGCGTCGTCGCAGCCATAGTTGAGAACATGTCTCACTACAAGCGAAGCCTAAGCGCAGTAAGCGGAGGGGGGGGGGGGGGGGGGGGGGCGTCTGTAGCTATCGCTACTTGAGTAGGTTTCACCAGAGCTAAACCACAGCCATTTTTTCCCTCTGCTGTCGCAATCTGACCAGGGGTCATGTGATGAGTCTGTGCCCATGAAAGACCTTTTACAATTCTTATGAGGATGATGACACCAATTTTGAGGTATTCGTTACCAATGTGTGCGACGAAATACAGGGAGATCATGTTTAAGTTTTATGGAATTTTTACAAATCGCCTGTAGCAGATAGCATAATTCTTGTCCTTGAGCTGGATTATTCTAAGAGGCGGACATTACTAGCACGAGAAATGGAAACGCATATTCAAAGAATTAACAAAAATTCACTAATTAATCTAATTGATTACTGTATGCCACTTATTGCAATATACGAATTGTAACCGGTGAGCTTGCAAGACGTATCCACTAGAAATGAATTTCCATGATGGCACCAGTTTCTAGATATTATTACCCGAAGTGTGGAATGAAATACATGGGCGTTCCCGTTACTTTTGTGCTTCAGTGCATAAAAGAGTGTTTTGTTAAAAATGTATGTGGAACAACAGTGCATATTAGGGCAAGTTTAGGGCAAGCAGTAATGGCTGGGATTTTAAGGGAAAAGCCTTAGATCTCCATGTTACAAGGTGGCGTTGTGAGATACAAAGTCACGTGACATAAGAAAGGTCAGAAGCGAACCAAAGCCTGTCCAGCCATGTGTAAGAGCCGATTAATGATTAGCAAAGTTAATGATTGATTAGTGATCGTATTAAGGTGGATTACGGTGGATTGCGGTGTATTAAAGTTCGTTGTAGTTGGCCTTTCAGCAAACCGTCTTTGTCGCTGCTTTGCACTGCAGGCGCTAATGCTGTTAAAAAAATTGTTTTTTTCGGTGTTGCCGTGGCCTCTGAAAAAGTTATTTTAATTACAAGAACAGTTGCGACTCGTCACTTTGTCCACAGACGCAGTTCCTGCATTGGAGTTCAGACGCGTGCGTTCCACTTACCACGGAATTTGCAGGTATGGATTCATAATTCTCCTGCGTGGGCTGTGGCAAGCAGTTTCCTGTACCCTACATAGGACAACTGCAGAGTTCTAAGCACTTCGAGAACGCCAGCGAGGCGATACAAGGCGACTATGCACGTGGCAGGAGCGATGTGGTTGACGGAAGCTGCCTGATGCCGAGGCGCGGGATGCCCATCATGTGCCATCTCTGCAAGGTGCCGGTGAATTCTCAAGTTCTTTTGGAAATCCACAAGAAGGTACGCTACTTTTATATACGTATACATATTATGCACCTCGCTCGTCGAAGAGGCATGTCGTGTGTCGAGTGAGCTACTGAACATCACTTTGCAATTTGGTGAACGCCGTTTACATCAATGGATCCGGCAGCTCAAATAGGTACGAGGTAATGCTAGCGCACTTCTCTCGCATTTACAGATAAATCGCCCGTAACATTTCTGTTTTTATTTTTAACATGCCTAATTCAAGTGGTAGATCAAGCTAAATCTAACTCTAAATTATGCTTCTGCCATCAAAACGGCCACTTTTGCAGTCAGATGAATCTTTGCAACTGAGAAAAAAAGCGAGAAACAGAAGACGGTTTGCGACGCCGTTCTAAAATTCCCGCATAACCTTAACACAGTCTATAGTTATTTATTGGTGAAGAAGGACTGCACTGCATTAATAAAATTTAGAAGTTTAAAGTCCGTATTGTGCGGTAAGTTAATGAGGGAAAATAGAGTTTTTTTTTATTCACACGCATGTACTTACACAACGTTATTTGAACAGTCGCCTTAAAATTATTGCACCTGGTCGTGTCGTCCGCCAACACCACCTAGGTAGCACAAGGCCTACGCACTCCGAGCCATGACGGCATGCTACCTGCCCCGACTGCCATAGAATCTAATGGGGATGCTCCCGCGTAAGCAACTGATTTTGACGTCACCGCTTTTGTCACACCAGCCTTGGCAATGGAAATTTCGGGCCACCAGGTAATATGACATCATAGATCGGAGTGCGTATAGGCCTGTGCTATCTTGGTGCTGTTGCCTCCGCCCGCGTAGCGCGAGATCGTTTTAATCATGAAGCGCGAAATCGATTTCAGATGTTAACAAAATGCCGCAAGAACTACCTTCTTGCATGCCACGGTTGCGGAAAAACTAAACGCATACTTCTTTAGTCTTTCTTTGAGTAATTTCTTCATTGTGTCCTTGAAAAAAGAAAGGCTATATGTGTAATTTTCTTTACATTGCGATTTCTTTCGCCTTTTCCGTTTTTTTCCTTCTTTCGATCTACTTATGTTTCGTAAGAGAATAGCACTCAACGGTGATGTCGTCAGCTGGCGGGCGCTGCTTCACAAGCCGCCTTAAAATTATTGCACCTGGTCGTGTCGTCCGCCAACACCACCCTTTGTAATTGTAAAGGGCTAGCCATTTATAATTTGCGAAGTACATTACAGAATTTAGTGTAATAATGTTTCTGAAACAAACATAGCGTTACCGCTTAAGTTGCGATGACAGGGTATGTGGTAAGGGGATATTAGGTTTCATTCCCTCACGTATACTGCAGGGCAAGAATCACATGCGGAAGCTCAACAACGGAGAGTTGCGGCGTCGAATCGCGGCTGCAGGAGATGCGGGACCCTCGCAGGCCGGACCGTCGTTTGCTCGCACGGAAACTTTGCTGGTCACTCCTTCCGCATCCACTTCTGGGATCCGGTAGACGACTGAGCAGGCATCCCCCGACCTGTCCTGCAGCCATTGCGGAATTTTGATCTTCAAAAGCTTGGAGCACAAGGCTATCCGCTTGAGGACTTCAGCCCACCTCATGAACGTCCGCCGAGACACCGCTGGCGCCGACTGGATTCCCCAGTCACTGAGGAACTTCTCAATCAACGATGGTCACTAAGACCAGCGGACGAGGATTATGAAGACGGCTTGGGCTAATCCCAAAGTCCAGTTTTCGAAGAGTCCAGTGATCGACAACCCAGACTTCCTTAAAGAATCTGCGCCGCGGCCCACAAGGAAAACAAAAAAGAGCAAGAATTGATTTTAGAAAGGCATCAACTGCTATTTCCGGTCTTGTTTTTTTTCCTAACTTTTTTCCCCTTTTCTTCTTTTTCTCCCGTTTTGAGATCCTGCGTGCGCAGGAGCACAGTCATTCCTTCAGCTTTAACTATTCCCGTGTTTGTTTGTTTTTGGTTTTGTTTTCTACGCAAATGGGGGTACTTTGCGTTCTTTATGTAGGCAACTTTCTGCCGAAAATAAAGTTGGTACTGTGCACTCGATGAGGGTTGTGATTAGGGCTCGTTGATAGGCCATTACAACATGCAGCGCTATGCGTGTGTCGTGTCCTGTGTCTATGTACTTGCTAGTTGCTCTACGCTGAGCGCATTTGTTCCTGTGTAGTCTGTGTAGCCAGCTTGTGATAATTGCTGTAGGTGCTGTGCAGTGAAGAGACGGCGAGGGCCGTGACACGCACAATTGCTCAAGGACAGTTTTTCGACTTCTAAATACCAGCAGACAAAAGGTGTTCATTCTGTTTTATCATACTTTGCTAAGCTGTGTTCACGTCTCTCCTGATGTGCATTGTATCTCGAACGGACAACATTTTCTTTCTTTTTATATACGTGGCTGAAATTTAAATATTACTTATTAGAGACGAATTGACGTTGGTAAAAGTTCCCGACCTGTTTTTCCTTCAAATGCCCATGTTAATATCTCCTTAAACACCATCAAAATATAAAATTCCTCCAGCTAATTTTGTCGAATACCTTGGTGTTAAATACAATGGTAAATACAACTGGTGCAGTTACATTGATCATGTGGCATCCATGACAAAATGTACAGTTGTTATGCATCGCAAGCTCAGTCACCATTGCTCCGGAATAGACAAGTATATTCGCCTAATAGCATATCGGACGTTTGTTCGGCCCGTTTTATTATTCTCCTCTGTATTATTTTTCGATTGGTCCGCCTGTAAAATTAACATCACTATGCATGGACATCTTCCGTGTATGGGCAGCGCCCCCGTTATGCGACGACGTCGCTTGAAATAGAACGAGTTATTGGCGTCCAAAAAAGTGATTTAAGTGCAGCGTCCCAATGAGTCTTCATGCGTTACATGAAATATTTCGCAATATTTCTTTTTCCAGCTGCACAAAGCGCGCCTGGTAACGAGTACCAAACAGCGGTGTATTTCTTTTACGTGTTTTTACTTACCTTGCTGGTAAACAGTTGTAGTACTGGTAAAAAAAAAGTCCTAGCTCGTCAAAAAAGTTGGTAATAAGAAGGGAATCGCAGACTCCTTGGATCCTTGGTAACAAGAAAATGAAAAGGTTATAGGAAGTGCCTAAGAGGCAAATAGCCACAATGCGTTATACTGAAACATACATAAGAGAGTGAGAAATATAATTAGAGTGCTGACTGTTACCTCGAGACGTTCAAGCGCAGTGAACGGTAAACGGTCTAGCTTTAGGCTATAGGCCGTGATGTAATAATTAAATTGTAATCGTCTTCCTTTTCGCGCTTGTTCAGTTTAGTTCGAGCAGAGCTTAGGCTGCGATGCGAGTGTCGGCGGGTTGTGAGCGGCGGGTATTATATAGAATTGAACAAAAGGGACCCTTACGTTATACCGTTCATGATCTTGCCCCTCTCCCTCTCTCTCTCATGGTCTCGCGAAGATGGTAAAAGGAGCAAAGTGCTATGGACAAGCCGTGAAATAACACGTTTCTGCGACTCCGGAATCGAAACGGTCATGTGTTTTAAAGCGAATCATTCTTTGCCTACACTCCCGGGATAGCGGGGCTGCTATCGCCTGCTTGGTCGGATATATATATATATATATATATATATATATATATATCTTGTTACCAAGCAATGCTCGAGACAACGCTGAGGGCAATACGGAAGACGACGACGCTCTCTCATGTCGCCCGGACTGCTTTGCCATCTGCCCGACTCTTGGCCGATCCCCGTGAGTGGGTATGCGCCAAAGTAGTGGGTATTCCAACCAACTGGCCCAACTTGCCGTCTTGTTGCAGTATATTTCTAGTAATCAGGGCTCTTTTCTTTGTGTCAACTCGAACCTTCATAACCCAGCCTGTTTGGCAGCCATGATTGCCGTGTGCGTGTGTAAGGCCAGGGTTGCGTCTTGGCATGTCAGACAAGGAAGTTGCCCAGCCGACGTCCAGATGGTGTGCGGGTGGCTGAAGCCCTCGGTTGGACATTCGCGCAGGTTGTGCAAGATTCTCAAGTCCGAGTGGCGGCGACAAGTTAGAACTCTCAAAGACTTACTTCGAATCGCACGTTCAAGTCATACTCAGGATTCCCACATTCACGCCAGTATAGGCAATGGTGCAACATAGATGATTCGACCAGCGAATCCCTTTGGCGCAGTGTTCGTCCTACGCTCCCGGTGAAAGAAAAAACAAAATCTGCTCAGGGTCATGTGCTTAACCTGAGCACGACACCTATTCGGAGGAGCACCAGCGGGTATTGGGTCTCGGCCCGAAGTACTGCTTCGAACATCACCTGACTTCCTTTGAGAAGGTGGCCACAGCAAGGTCGGTCTCAAGGTGTGCCAAAGACGACGAACGTTCAAGGTGTCAGAATGTGTAGATGCCATTGCTAGGACAGGAAAAGAAAGGGGTGGTAAGGACCTGCTTAAGCCCCTAGTTCATTTTCTTTGTGAAAAGAAGTTGCATGTGCTAGTAGACAGTTTTAGTATAGCGTGCACCACTAATAGCGTACGCTATACGCTATAGTACAGCGTCCGCTAAGCAGTGCATGTTTGCTACAGTTTTAGTTGGCCTGCGACATCTTCCAATCTCAGAGGCCTAATGCCATCGTCGTTTCTATCTCTCGACTTGACCGATAGGTGGCGCTGAGTTTCCCTCGTTAGACTTCGTGTCGTTTGAAACGAGAAGCGATCTCGAAAACTCCACAAGGTTATCCATAATGCACTGTCGTCGAAGCGGCCTTAGGCTAAGCGAAAGCCATTTACGCAGTCATTTGCTACGAACGAAGCGAATTCTACAAAAGCCACGCCAAATTCAATTCGAAGTGGGCAGCGGGGACCGCCGCCATGCTTTACGTGAACTACGCAAGCCACGCAAAGACGGTAACGCTAAATCTGAGAAATAGCGTGCGTACGCTATACGCTATGGGTCTTATAGCGTTCTGCGCATGCGCAGTGACGACCCACTATTTTATAGCGTACACAATCGTATAGCGTACGCTAAACTAAAACAGTCTAGTAGCAGCCAAAGAAGGGTACTTTGTTGTTATGAATTCTGGTTTATTTTCGCAAAAGTCTGAGGCAGCACTTCAGAAAAACTTTAAAGCTGTAAAGGTTAAAGCCGCGAAAGTCAAGCAGCAAGTACTTTCTATGTTAGAAGAAATGAACTTGCAGCGGTTAGCGGCTAGCGTAAAGAAAGCAAAAAATCTTGAGTTACAAGTTTTCTTTACAGTGAAATCGCACAAAGCAGACATGCCTTTCCGGGCCATAGTCTCGGAAAAAAGCAGCTGGCAGTTGATTGTGCCGCGATATCTGCAGAAGAATCTTATGTGCCTGAAAATAGTTGACCCTTTCCGAATAGCAAATTATGATTCTGTATGCAAGTACCTAAAAGATAGTTCGATGGGCATTCGAGGAGCTTTCAGCATAGATGTGGAAAACTTGTATTACTCCCTGCCACATGCCCAGGTTATGAAGTGTGTTAAAGAGTGCATAGTATATGACAATGATGAAGACTTCATTAAGTGTTGCGGCATTTCAATAGATGTTTTCTTGAACTTCTTTCTTTTTACTTGAAGTCCACGTTTGTGTCATGGCGAGGGGGTCTTTATGTACAAAAATCGGGGGTATGTATTGGTTCGTGTGTGGCGCCTATCATCAGTGACGTAGTTCTAGGTTATATTGACAGGCAACTGGAGTGTCACCTTGCTAAATTGTCTAGTGGCGTTTTCCGCTATGTTGACGATTTCATTATATTTATTAATAGTGACATTCACCCAACGGGTGTAGATGAAATTCTAACGCTATTCAGACAGCACGGTATGTGCCTCAACTTCACTTTTGAACTCCCTAAAAATCAACTACAATTTCTGGACCTACGAATAACGTTTGATAAAAGTCATATGTGCTGGAAGTATGATCCCAGATCGGTCAAGCCCATTTTGAACTATAATTCCGGTCATTCTATGATTGTGAAGAGAGCTATAACGAAGACTTTCTTGAATGCTGCACTGAAAAAGTCGTGTATACGTATGTCCAAGGCTGCCTTTGATGATCAAGTTACTCGTTTAAAGACTCTGGTTACCCAAATGTGCTCATTTCTTCTGTGTGTGAAAGTATGCTTCTTGGCGTCAAAAACATAAATAACAAAGGCGGTAAAACTAAATCAGATTAAAAAAGAAAAAAAAACGCGGTAGTTCCTTATGTGCACAAAATGGCGCATGGACTAAAGAATGTAGGTTCTAGGTACGGTATCGATGTTTGGTTTTCCGCGAAACATAAGATAGGCCGCATATGTCCGATTATTGACAATATGCTCAAGGATAAGCAGGCAAAAGGGAAATGCACTGTCAAACATGTGAACGGCTACATCACATGTGTTAAGCACGTTGTGTATGCCATACCGTTATCTTGTGGTACTGAGTACGTGGGCCAAACGAAACGCTGTGTAAACGTTCGTCTTAGGGAGCATGAGCTGTCTCTTCAAGGGGTTGCGCCACTTCATCTTCCGGAGCATTGCAAGTCCTGCGGGTGCCGCCCCCTTTTTGACAAGGCTTCTATCATCTTTATACACACTAACCAATTGACAAGAGAAATCGCTGAGGCATATAATATAACGATTAGGGGCAAGGCATGTATCAGCGAATCGTCAATCGCTCTTGATGACAAGGAATTTCATTACTTCTGCAACTCTTGCTTTTGCCTAGTTTGTCACCACGGCCTCGATGTATCACTGTGTCTTGCGCATGTCATGGTTCTTTGAATTTGGAATATATGTTAGACGATCCTTCAATAAAAAAATATCAGTTCAGAGTCAGCTCCGTGTTGTCGATTTTCCTTCCTTTTGTCCGTGTCTTGTTTGCGCTGTTACGATCCTTGCGATGAATTCCAACCAACTGGCCCAACTTGCCGTCTTGTTGCAGTATGTCCTTTTCTTCTCGTTCATTACATAACGAGGGCATGAATCCGAGAACATTGATGCCTTCAGGTAGCATATGTGGGTTTATTGACCAGTTACCTTCACCCAAAAAGATCACTTACTCGTGACGCCTGCGGCAGAAAGGATGTTCCGCCTAGGTTTGTGAGTGGTGGTGCTCGCTAACTCCCAGGGTTAATTCTAGTTCGAAGACATAAATTTCCCAGAAAGTGGATGGGAAAACGGCGCCGCGGTAGCTCAATGGTGAGAGCATCGCACGCGTAATGCGAAGACGTGGGTTCGTTCCCCACGTGCGGCCAGTTGTTTTTTCACCCATTTTCATTAATTTATTATGTCTTTAATTCAATTAGTTAGTACAAGTGTGATATGGCGATTTATTAGACGTCTCACGCAATCGAGGCAGTCCACGAACGCTGATGGTGCGCACAGCGACAGACGCAAGAGCACTTCTTCCTCTTCTTCACTACAATGGCCCCCGGGAGAGAAGATGAGCCATCCTGGCGACCTAGGCGTAGGTAGGATCAGGGGGTCATAGTATGGCTTAAGTCGCCTGACATGAACCGTGTCACGTCCGCGATGTCTAAGGTCGTGTGATGGCGTCACAGGCTCGACAACGTAGTTGACAGCCGAGGTACGGTCGATGACGCGGTAGGGACCATCATAGCGTGCAAGAAGTTTGGTTGAAAGGCCAGGGCTGTGAGGTGGGATCCACAACCAAACAAGGGAACCAGTCGGAAAATGTGGTGTAGGTACGTTACTGTCATGCCGCAGCTTTTGGCGACCTTGGGGCGGCGGTCGTAAGGGTACGGGCGAGCTGCCTACAGTCCTCTGCGTATTTGGCGGCTTCAGACACTGGCGTGCATTCAGAAGCGTCGGGTCGGTATGGGAGCAGGGTGTCCATTGTACACGAGGGCTCGCGGCCATATAATAGAAAGAATGGCGAAAAGCCAGTGGTAGCTCGTGTGGCGGTATTATATGCATACGTTACGAACGGCAAAACAGTGTCCCAGTTACTGTGGTCCGAGGCAACGTACATAGTCAACATGTCACCGAGTGTGCGGTTGAACCTCTCTGTCAAGCCGTTCGTTTGCGGGTGGTAGGCGGTAGACTTGCGGTGAACGATGGTGCATGCAGCGAGAAGGGCTTGTATTACTTCGGACAGGAACACACGCCCCCGGTCGCTGAGCAGTTCGCGTGGTGCTCCATGTCGAAGAACGAAGTTCCGCAAGATGAAGAAGGCAACGTCACGCGCAGAAGCCGCTGGAAGTGCGGCAGTCTCGGCGTAGCGCGTCAAGTGGTCGACGCCTACAATTATTCATCGGTTACCCGAAGAACTGCAGGGAAGTGGCCCGTATAGGTCTATGCCGACGCGATCAAATGGCCGAGCCGGGCAGGGGAGCGGCTGTAACTCGCCAGGAGGGCGCTGTTGAATTTTACGCCTTTGGCAAGCCATGCAAGCGCGTACGTACTGGCGCACGAAGTAATACATGCCGTGCAGTAGAAACGCTGCCTCAGCCGAGTGTACGTTTTCAGAACGCCGGCGTGACCATTATGAAGAGCGGCATGGAAATAAGCGCATATGTCAGTACGCATGTGTCGTGGTATCACAAGCAGCCATTTGCGACCATCAGGCAAATAATTTCTGCGGTAAAGAACGTTGTCGTGGACAGCAAAGTGAGCGGCTTGGCGACGAAGTGTTCGAGAAGAGGGTGTGACGGATGGATCGTGGAGGAAACTCAGCATAGTTGAAAGCAGGGGATCCTTACGCTGCTCGGCCGGCATATCAGTGACGTTGATCGTCGACATGGATGCGAAGGGCCTTGACACTGAAGCCACATCGGAAGGTAGCGGTGATCGGGAAAGCGCATCGGCGTCAGAGTGCTTTCTGTCCGATTGGTAGACAACGCGGATGTTATATTCTTGTAAGCGAAGTGCCCAGCGGCCGAGGCGACCTGACGGATCTTTCAACGAGGACAGCCAGCAAAGGGCGTGGTGGTCGGTAACAATGTCAAAAGGGCGACCATATAGGTATGGGCGAAATTTGACGAGAGCCCAAATAATGACGAAGCACTCTTTCTCTGTGACAGAGTAGTTGGCTTCTGCCTTCTTTAAAGTGCGACTCGCATATGCGACGATGTACTCGTCGTATCCGTCTTTCCGTTGCGCTAGGACTGCACCAAGTCCGATGCCGCTGGCGTCCGTGTGTAGCACTGTGGGCGCCGTCGGATAGTAGTGTCGAAGAATCGGCGGCGAAATGAGTAGACGACGTTGTTGATTGAAGGCGTCGTCACACGAAGTTGACCACGCGGAGATGCCGCTGCTAGCCGTAAGCAAATTGGTCAGTGGTGCGATAATAGTGACAAAATTGCGCACAAAACGCCGAAAGTAAGAGCAGAGCCCTTAAAGCTGCGGAGTGCCTTAAGAGTAGGGGGCATCGGAAACTCTGCGACCGCGCGAAGCTTGACTGGGTCAGGAAGTACACCATCCTTCGAAACAAAGTGTCCCAATATTGTTAGCTTGCGGGCAGCAAAGCGGCACTTTTTGATGTTGAGTTGGAGGCCGGCAGAGGTGAGACACGTCAGGATCTCACGCAAGCGAGCGAAGTGCGTCGGGAAATCGGGCGAAAACACGACAATGTCATCAAGGTAGCATAGACATGTTTTCCACTTGTAGTTACGAAGGATAGTGTCCATCATACGCTCGAAAGTAGCGGGCGCGTTGCAGAGCCCGAATGACATTACGGTAAATTCATACAAGCCGTCGGGCGTGACGAAAGCGGTTTTCTCACAGTCGTCTTCAGCCATCGGCACTTGCCAATAGCCGGAGCGAAAATCCAAAGATGAGAAGTACTCCGCGCCTTGTAGGAAGTCGAGGGCGTCATCTATCCGAGGCAGCGGATAGACATCTTTGCGAGTTATCTTATTGAGCAGACGGTAATCCACACACAAGCGTATTGAGCCGTCCTTCTTGCGTACTAATACTACAGGAGACGCCCAAGGACTCTGGGAAGGCCGAATGACGCCACAATGCAGCATATCGTCGACTTGCTCGGTAATTATGTGTCGCTCGGCTGCCGACACGTGGTATGGCCGCTGGCGTAATGGTGGATGGGAACCAGTGTGGATGCTGTGAGTGACGGTCGCCGTACGTCCCAGGAATGGTTGGTCGCAATCAAACGACGAGCGAAAATTCTGAAGAAGCGCGAGGACTTGCTGGCGGTACGGAGGTGGCAGATCGGCGTCCAAGGCAGATTCAAGAACGTCTGACGACGACAACGACGACAATGATGATGATGATGATGATGCGCACAGCAATGGAGAAGTGAGGGCGTCGAGCTCATAACAGGCCATGTCGTCGGAAGTATCGAGAATGTGAAGCGGGTCAAGGGGCTGAACACGAACAAGGGATTCTCCACGCAGTAAGGTCACAGGGGATTGAAGCGGGTTAGACACAAGCATAGTGGATAATCCAGATACAGTGTTGAGGACGGCAAATGGTAGAGGTAGAGCCTTGCGACGTAGAAAAATAGGCGATGGTGTAAAAAGCACCGTAGCGTCTGGCGCGGCGGAGCAAGATACGGGCACAAGAACCGACATTTCGGTGTGGAATGTTTGTATCGGAGACTTCTCTGACTGTCTCTGCGAATGACTGACTCCAATTTTTTTTTATTTTCTCTCTTTATCTATTCTTCCCCTTTCCCCCTCCCCATGTGTAGGGTAGCCAACCGGGCACGTCCTTGGTTAACCTCCCTACCTTTCCCTCTTCGTTTTTTTTTTCTCTCTCTTTCTCTCTTGTATCGGAGACAACGGTGAGCTTGGCGGCTTTACTTTCAGAAGGGTCATGTAGCGAGGCTTCGGAAAGCGGGAAAAGCGCCACTTCGGCCCGAGCACAGTCGATGATGGCACGATGGTGAGACAAGAAGTCCCAGCCGAGAATGATGTCATGTGAACATGAAGGAAGCACGAAAAATTCAACAACATAAACAACGTCGGCAAAGAGCACTCTTGCGGTACATTGAGCGAGCGGTGCTATATGCTGCGCACTCGCGGTACGCAGTAGCAGACGAGACAACGGCGTGGTGACCTTGCGGAGCTTACGACAAAGCTTTTCGTCCATAACAGAAACCGCAGCCCCAGTATCAATAAGCGCAATTGTGGCGGTTCCTTCGAGCAAAACGTCCAGTAAATTGGGTGGCGACTGTGCAGGCCTTGTAGAAGTCGCGAAACTGGCAGTTCGTGTCTGCAGAACTGCAGCAGCTAGTTTCCCTCGCTAGGTGACTGGCGACGACGTAAGGGGGAAAGCGAGCGACGACGTGGTGACGGAGAACGATGGTTGCCCAAAGGGCGTCGAGAAGACGGCGGATACTCTGGGTCGGGATGCATGGAATGACTGGTAGCATCGTGGGAATATCCATACCCAGGCTTTGAGACAGCAGGGTTAGTAGGTGGCATGCGACGATGGCAGAAGCGCGCGACATGGCCGGCGAAACCGCAAGCGAAACATATGGGTCGGTTGTCGCGTGTGCGCCAAGGGTTCTGAACTTGGCTTTGAGGCGGAATAGGAGGCGACACGGGAGTTGGCACTGCTTGAGGTCGCACTGTTGCAGGAAATGCGAATGGCGGCGGCGCAGGTGGCGCTGCGACTGCGGCATAGTTCAGAGGTGCCGCCACGGGAGGACATGGTTGAGCCAAAGGTAGCGAGTCGGCAAGTTCCTCGCGAATGGCTCTCCTAATGGGAGCAGCCAGAGATGTGTCAGGCTGTAGGGGTCGATCGCTGAGAGGCAGCATAGACAGTTGGCGCGCCACCTCCTCACGAATAAAATCCTTAATCTGAACGGAGAGTGAGGAATCTGGCGAGGAGTTGGAGGGAAGCGTGAGGCCCGAGAGAGAGTGGCCGGGTGCAACAACGCTGCGCGCAAGGACCCTCTGGCGACGCAGCTCATCGAAGCTCTAGCAAAGAGTGACGACAGCTGCGACAGATGAAGGGTTTCGCGCGAGAAGCATTTGAAATGCGTCGTCCTCGATGCCCTTGAGGATGTGCTTCACCTTGTCCTCTTCACTCATGGTAGAATCGACGCGGGCGCAAATATCGACGACATCCTCTATGTAGCTTGTGTACGTCTCGCCGGGCTGTTGAGCGCGCTGGCGTAGACGCTGTTCAGCACGGAGCTTTCGTAAGGCTGGGCGGCCGAAGACTTCCGTGAATGCTGCCTTGAAAGCGGACCAGGTTTGGAGTTCCCGCTCATGATTGCGGAACCAGAGGTTCGCAACGTCAGCAAGATAGAAGATGACGGAACTAACTTCGTCGGGTCCTCCCACTTGTTGTTCTCACTGACGCGCTCATAGCTAGAGAGCCAATCTTCCACGTCAGTCTCACCGGCTCCGCTGAAGACGGGGGGTCCCGCTGCCGTTGGACGGCGCCGCAAATGATGGGCGCGGCGGAAGCTGCAGGCGGATTGTCGGTAGGCTCGAGCATGGTAGCGGCTGAAGCAGTCGGCAACGTTCGGCTGCGAAGTTCCAGGGTGAGGTCGGGGATTGCAGCACCTTGCAGAAGTACCCCGCACCTCCACCAAATGTGATATGACGATTTATTAGACGTCTCACGCAATCGAGGCAGTCCACGAACGCTGATAGTGCGCACAGCGACAGACGCAAGAGCACTTCTTCCTCTTCTTCACTACACAAGTAATTTCCCCTATGTTGTCCTTGGTGTCACTGTTTGTTGGCTTCCCATGATATATATATATATATATATATATATATACATATACATACATACATATTTGTCTCAATTAAATACTGCTCCTCGCTCTTGTCCCCAGTGATCCGTGACACTGGTAGAGGTGCGGGGTATCCCATCCTCGCCTAATGATTGGGACGACTTCTGCGAGTAGCCCTGCATCCAGCCCTTTAAGACATCATCCACGCGTCGAGACACCTGTGCACCGCGCAAGGCGCCGCCTGCAAGGTCTGTGCCCGGTATTCGGTCTCGTGCAAGGAACTTTGTCAGCGACCGCACCGACTCAGGAAATGGCGCTTGCAAGTACAACACAGGCGACTGTTAGAAACAATCTAGTCCCCGCAAGCTTCCACGGTGACACGTATGAAGACGTCGAAGACTGGTTGGACCAGTGCGAACGCGTCGCTAGGGTCAATCAGTGGTGTCCGGACCAGAAGCTTTCCAATGGGTACTTCGCGCTTGAAGCTAGCGCAAGGACGTGGTTTCAAAACCGCGAGTCACATTTGACAACGTGGGACGAATTTTGCCGTCGGCTAATTGATACCTTCGGAAGCACTGATCGCCGAGATAATGCACAACGCCTTCTCGAGTTGCGCATTAAGAAGCCCAACGAAACTCTTTCCATGTTTGCCGAGGACATGTTTCGCCGCGCGGATCCCAACATGCCTGATTCGAAGAAGCTGAGCCATCTCATGCGCGGCGTCATTCGCCGGTCTTGTGCGCAACCCGCCTACAAAAGTGGAATAATTCATTAAGGAAGCCACAGCAATCGAGCGGGCGCTCCAGCAGCGTTGCCGGCAATACGAACGCCTCACTAACGAAGCACCTGCAGGAGCCGCAGTACTGACAGTGACAGACTAGACCTCGCTGCGTCAACTGATCAGAGACATTATGCGCGAGGAGATGGCGAAGCAAACTGTGACACCGAAGGAGTTTACTGTTGCTTCGGTCGCTGAAGTTGTCCGCCAAGAAATCCGGCAAGCATTTGCATCTCCTGAGCCGCTCCTTGAACCGTGTCCCGTGCCGTGCTTCGAGCCACGCGCACATAGATACGCCGACGCTGTCCGTCGCCCGCTTTCTACCGTGCCTGTACAGCAGTACCACCAGCGGCCAGCTATTACTGCCTGGATACAGAGGGAGCATTTCAGGCGACCCCAGCTTCGCAGGACCGACGCATGGCGCACGGCTGATCGCCGACCATTGTGTTTTCACTGTGGCGAACCAGGGCACATTTATTGTTTTTGCCCTCATCGCCAGGGTGGCATCCAGGAAATGTCGCCTGCTACTCCGCGACAGTTTCCAGAGAGACATCCACGCTTCGACGACAGTATCACTCGGGAACAAGGTCGCTCAGCTAATCTCCGGTCGCGCTCGCCGTCTCCGTTACGCTATTCTTCGCCGAACCGTCGCAGTTTCGCCGATGTGGTAAGAGGCCGCTCTCCAAGCCCACGGCGGGGAAACTGAAATCAGCGACCTCCGGGGGGAAGGTTGCAAGTCGTCGAACCGCCGAAAATCCCCCATTATTACTGAGAAACGAGCAGAGCAACTCGGAGAAACGGAACGCCGACGAATTTGTGAGTGCCGACCTACTCTTATCGATTGATGGACATGACGTGAGAGCTTTAGTTGATACTGGCGCAGACTTTTCGATAATGAGTGAGCAGTTGGCAGACCGGCTAAGAAAGTCAAAATGCAATGGACGGGCCCTTATGTTCGAAATGCCGGGGGCCCGAAAATGTACTGCCCGACTCTAGATAGGAAATACAGTTTTTGTCGCCTCTTTTATGATTTTAAAAGAGTGCTGCAGATCACTCATCCTTGGAATGGAATTCTTGCGACAGTACGGTGCCGTGCTTAACATATGGGATGGCGAGATAACCTTATCAAATAGTATAGACACGAGCCACGACGAAGAGCACCAACGTACATCGTTACGTGTCGCCGACGACGACGTCTGCATACCACCACTATCATGCAGTCTTGTCTCCGTCAGTTGCGGAGAACAGTTTAACAAGGACGGTGTAGCCGAACAATTAACTGCACTTCTGTTCCATCAAGGTGTTGCCATCGCTCGGGGTATTGATCGTCAGCCTAATCGGTGGTTGCACAGAGTTACTACTGACAAATTTTACCAATGAACGCCGGCACACCAGTAAATGTACCGCTGTGGCATACTTTGACGAAATTGACCACGTTCAATACTGCTTTGCTGTAAAAGAGGAATCAACGACCGATACGATGCCACATGCACCCGTCGTCGACGGTGACCCAGGTTAAGCGCCGCAACAGAAACAAAGTCTCAGGGAACTGCTTGACCATTTTAAGGACTGCTTCTCTACAACGTCCCGAGTGCGTCAAACACCACTGAGGAAACACCGCATTATTACGGAGGAAACAGCAATACCCATCCGGCAGCATCCGTAACGCGTGGCTGAGAAAGAGCGTGAAGCAATACAGCAGCAAGTCAAGAAAATGCTAGATGTCATCCAGCCATCAAAAAGCCCTTGGGCGTCGCCCGTGGTACACGTTAAGAAGGATGGTAGCCTGCGGTTTTGTATCGATTATCGCAAACTCAATCGGATTACGAAAAAAGATGTGTATCCCTTACCACGCATCGACGATTCCCTCAACAGGCTACGGTATCCACGGTACTTCCCGTCGATCGACTTAAAAAGTGGATACTGGCAAATAGAGGTCGATGAGCGGGATCGCGAAAAGACTGCTTTTGTGACGCCTGATGGGCTCTATGAATTCAAAGTTCTCCCTTTTGGTTTGTGATCTGTTCCAGCCACGTTTCAAAGGCTAATGGATACTGTTCTCTCAGACCTTAAGTGGAAGACTTGCTTAGTGTACCTAGACGATGTGATTGTTTATTCTGCCACATTTGATGAACATCTCAGACGGCTACGATCAGTTCTTCAAGCCATACGGTCCGCTGGGCTTACTTTAAAACCTGAAAAGTGTAACTTTGGCCATGAAGAACTATAGTTTTTGGATCGCGTTGTAAGCCACACAAGTGTCATACCTGATCCTGAGAAAATCGCAGCTGTCGCAAAGTTTTCAAGGCCTACGGATAAAAAGGCATTTAGACGCTTCCTGGGGCTATGTGCATATTACCGGCGATTTATTGCGGGTTTTGTACGCATCGCTTCACCGCTCACCCGCCTAACCAGAGAAGATGTCGCGTTTGTCTGGGGTGAGGAGCAGGAGGCGGCATTTAACGAGTTGCAGCACCGTCTACAAACTCCACCTGTTCTTGCCCACTTTGACGTGGATGCGCCCACAATGATCCTCACCGATGCCAGCAACGTGGGCCTAGGCGCCGTCCTTGTTCAGCGGCAACACGGCGCTGAGCGAGTCATCGCTTACGCGAGCCGAACACTGTCACGTGCCGAGTCGAACTACTCCACCACAGAGAAGGTATGCTTGGCTGTAGTATGGGCAGTTACCAAGTTCCGCGCGTACATATACGGCCGCCCATTTCAAGTCATAAGTGACCACCATTCTCTCTGTTGGTTGACCAACATGAAAGATCCATCTGCACGTTTTGCACGCTGGAGCCTACGGCTTCAAGAGTACGACATGACAGTGGTCTATAAATCGGGAAGGCAGCACTTAGATGCTGACTGCCTTTATAAATCGCCGATCGAGTCGTCAGGCAGAGATGATGAAGAATCCACAGGCTTTTTAGGAGTTGTTGATGTGGCCACCATCTCTCAACAACAGCAAGAGGACCAGGAGCTCGCTTCACTAATTGATTTCTCAGAAGACGGCACCACAAACAAGTCTGGATTGTTCTCAAGGGACCTGTCAACATTCTGCACACGCAACAGTGTTATTTTTAGAAAGAACTTCTCTTCACCAAGGAACAGATATGTACTAGTCGTTCCTAAAACTCTCCACAATGAAATATTGCAGGCCTGTCACAATGGAGCTACCACAGGCCACCTAGGGTACACAAGAACATTAGCACGGATCAAAGAGAAGTACTACTGGCCACGGCTCGCAGCACAGGTGAAGCACTACGTTCGAACGTGCCTTGACTGCCAGCGACGAAAAGTGCCACCTGCGAAACCTGCCGGACTATGACATCCCGTTCCAGAGCCGGAAACGCCGTTTGCACAAATTGGGATAGACCTTTTGGGCCAATTTCCAATATCTGCCGCCGGAAATAAGTGGATCATAGTTACGACAGACTATTTCACGCGATATGTAGAAACCAAGGCACTTCCGAGCAGCACAGCAGCCGAGGCCGCACAGTTCTTCATCGAAGACGTCGTCCTGAGGCACAGTGCTCCAGCGGTTATCGTAACCGACAGGGGCACCACGTTCACGGCTTAAGTATTGCGAACTGTACTCACACTCAGTGGCACGGCACACAGAAGGACGACAGCCTATCACCCGCAAAGCAATGGACTTACGGAGCGTCTCAACAAGACTCGCGCAGACATGCTGTGCATGTATGTCGATGTCGAGCGCAAGAACTGGGATCAAATATTACCCTACGTCACTTTTGCTTATAATACGGCTCGGCGAAAAACAAGAATGACACCATTCAATTCTCCTCCACGGTCGAGAAGTGACTACAATGCTGCATGCTATGCTGCCTCATGATTCCAGCGCTTGCGAGACTGACGCCGCAGATTTTACAGAGCGCGCCGAAGAAGCAAGACAGCTCGCGCGCGTTCGCATAACTAGCCAGCAAGACCGTGATGCCCGACGTTACAATCAACTGAGTGGGCATGTGAGCAGCAATCCTTGCACAATGCCTCATGCGCAACTTTTCTTCGCTCCGCAGATTTTGCTGATGCTGGCCCTTGCTTCACCTTCTGCGCCCATCCACATCTGCCCTACCGTAGGCGGCTGCGTTGATGCTGCCCGAGATCGGCAAGAGTTCGTGACCCCCACGTGTGGTCTGCATAACTTTGCGTCCTTCCTGGATGTGCCGCTAAACAGACACCTCATCGCTTCCAGAATGACAGCATCGGCTGATTTACCGCCCTTTCCCAGCCCCTTCAAAAGCAGCTTGTTGATGAGCGACTCCTTCAGTGGGCATGTGAGCAGCAATCGTTGCACAATGCCTCATGCGCAACTTTTCTTCGCTCCGCAGGTGCGTAACATTTTGGCTCTGTATGTTAAACGGAGTGGCAATCGCTCCCTTTTGCTGCTCCCATGCTCACTTGTCCTACATGCTACTGCGTGTGATTGCATCGATGTAGTGCTGTTGTTGTTGCAATGCGGTGATGTCGAGGAAAACCCGGGGCCTCCAAAGGTGCAGAAGTCACCTGAGGATGCCCCTGCCTCGAGTAGTGTTTCCGAACCCCAGTCTAATCAGATGAGCACCGTCTTATCAATGCTTAAAGACATAAAGAAGACGATAGTTGAGCTTGCTAAAGGTCAGTCGGAGTTGAAATCGGATATGAAGATTGTAAAAACTAGCCAAAACTTCAATTGAAAGCAAGCTAAACGATATTTTCCGCCGCCTTGAATCACTTGAAAGTAAATCTGATGCACTAGACATTGTTTGCAATGATTTCGTCATAATTCAAGAGAGCGCAGAGCGGTTGGAAAAGCAGCAGGGCACCATAGTCTCGCGCTTCCATGACTTGGAGGACAGATCAAGGCGTAATAACTTGATCTTTTACGGCAAATCCGATTCCCGTGAATCATGGCTGCAAACTGAACAGAAAGCTCTAGATGCTTTATCGTCAGCGATGGGAAGTGCCTTACCACCAAACTCAGTTGGACGGGCGCACCGAATTGGGACTTTTTCGAACACGAAGTGCCGCCCTGTTATAATGAAACTATCGAACTTTAAAATTAAGGAGAGCTTGCTTTCGTCGCGCAGCAAACTGAAAGGTATGAACATTTCAGTATGTGAGGACTACTCGCCTGCGACAAGGCTCGCTAGGAAAAAGCTTCTCGAATTTGGTAAAAACCAGCCCGATTCCCCCTCATTTAAACCACGTTCTAACAAGCTTTTCATTGATAGGAATTGATTCATGTATGATCCAACAAGTGACAGCGTTAAGCAGGTTAAAAGTGTTGTTCCAGATCACGCACGCGTACTTGTGTCATCAGCCTGCTACGTAGGAACGCGCGAGGGGCAACGGTATACCTTTAACAGCCCAAGCCTCAGTGCTCGTTGCAAACGCCAGAAGTGTGATTAGCAAGCGCGAGGCACTTGACTCGCTCGTCAATAGCTGTGATGCTGGTATTATTGCATTAACAGAAACGGGGCTACAACCTCAAGTACAAGATTGTGAAATATTTGACCTGTCTCGTTTCCGTATCTTCCGTTGCGATCGTACTGCTCGCCAAGGCGGAGGCGTACTACTCGCTATTTCAAAGTCCTTGCAGTGTCATCAAGTCCACATTCACCGTAACCTTGAAGTTGTGTGTGCTTGCGTTGATATCGGTCATCGTAAAATTACGATCGTTGTTTGCTACCGCTCTCCCTCCTACCTACCTATTTTTACCGCTGAGCTTCACGATGTGCTTAACACACTTACTTGCGGCATCCCTCAAACCCCATTATATTATTGGGGGATTTCAACTTCCCCAACATATGCTGGACTACGGATCCTCCGCGCTGTGCTCCATTTTCTTCGCAAAGTAATGACTTTCTTGATCTCTGCTCTTTATTTTCCCTATCGCAATTAGTATTGGAACCAACAAGGATCTCAGCCAGCGCTGCTAACATCTTTGACTTAATCTTACGCTCTCATCCTTACATGGTTACCCATGTTTCATGCTTACCTGGCTTAAGCGATCACCTGGGTCTTTCGTTCAACGTGTTAAAACGAGTTATTAAAAAAAGTAATTATTCACTATGACAGGGCAAATTTTGACGATATTAATATTGAGCTAGCTAACTTTCTTGATCCTTTTTTCAGCCAATTTGATGATCGCACTGTTGATGACAACTGGATCGTTTTCAAAAATAAAATATATGAGCTCACCGATAAGTTTATTCTATCAAGTGAAATATCATGCAATGTTAAAAAGCCCTGGTTCAACTCCCAGTTCAAAAGGCTTTCCAACCGGAAAAAACGACTGTATCGAATAGCAAATAAAAGTGCACTGGCTTCGAAATGGGATGCTTATAAGGAGGCAAACGATACCTACATAGAGGCTATAAAACTAGCCAAACAGGCATTCCAATTACACACATTGCCAAAAATGCTTGCGAATGACCTCCAAAAGTTTTGGCGTGTTATTAACCCCTCAAAAGATAATGCTGTTCTAGTGGTTCACCGGTACCCGATGATGTATGTCCCGTGTACTTAATTCTGTATTTTGTAACAACTTCGTCGCATTTACTGATTCTGTGCTTCCAACTTTTTAGTGTTGCAATTACCCAGCTATGGATTTTAAAATCATTGAACCTCTTGGGGTCGAAAATGTAATTAAAGGTTTAAAGTTGTCATCAAGTCCTGGTGCTGATTTGATTAACGCAAAATTTTTGAAAAATACTGTTGTTTATTCATCTGGTTCTACTTTCAAGAATTTTTCAGCAATCTCTAAACACCCATCAGCTCCCTGCAGATTGGAAGGTCGGGAAGGTGGTCCCACTTCACAAGTCCGGCAGCAAAAATTCGCCCCTCAACTACCGTCCCATTTCCCTCACCAGCATTCCTTGTAAGGTTCTTGAGCATATTTTGTACTCACATTTAGCAAAATACTTAGACAATAATTCATTTTTTGCTAAAGTACAACATGGTTTCCGAAAAAACTTGTCTTGCGAAACTCAACTTCTTTCTTTTACTCACAGCCTTCATCTTTTTCTTGACAAAGTTTCATTCGCTGACTGTGTTTTCTTTGACTTCGCCGAGGCCTTCGACAATGTGTGCCACAGATTGCTTCCATTTAAACTTACCAAACTTAATCTTGATCCTAACGTGTTTGCATGGCTTGAACATTTTCTTCTTAATCGGTCACAGTACGTTGCGTCAAATAACCATATATCCCCATTTAGCCCCGTAGACTCTGGTGTGCCCCAAGGATCAGTTCTAGGTGCTTTTCTTTTCTTAATTTACATTAACGATTTACCCAATGATGTTTCATCTAGCATTTACCTTTTCGCAGATGACTGTGTTATCCTCCGTGAAATCTCAGACAGTTCTGATAACAAGTTCCTACAAGACGATATTAACGCTATGTCTAACTGGTGTGACGTATGCAACTTAACGTAAGTAAATGTAAATGTATGCGTGTAATTCGCAGCAGTATTCCTGCGCCGAACTATTATCTTAATAATACTATCCTAGAAGCCGTAACATCCTATAAATACCTAGGCGTCCATATAACCTCGACACTTTCTTGGTCATTACACATCGATAAGGTAATCAACAATACTAACTGCATGCTACGTTATATTCGCCGAAATTTTTCTTCTGCTCCTATGTCATTAAAGTTAATCATACAAAACGCTTATTAGGAGTAAAATGGAGTACGCCTCATCCATCTGGGACCCTCACCTTCAAACCCTTATTCAATCACTTGAACTAAACCAAAACAATGCTGCGCGTTTCATTTGTAGTAATTATAGTCGCACTTCACGCGTAACTTCGATGAAAAATTCCTTGCTACTTCCTCTACTCTCCGCCCGACGTAAGTGCTCTCACCTTGCTTTATTTCATAAACTATATTTCCACAATTCCTACCTGCGCGATAATCTTATATCATATCCTACCTACATTTCCACTCGCATTTATAATAGCCATAAGGTTGGAATAATCCATTGCCACACCAGAACCTGTCAAGAATCATTTATTCCCAGGACCTCTCAAGAATGGAACCAGCTTCCCGGCGCAGTTGTTGCAATCAAGGACAACTCAAAGTTTCGTTCGGCCATATACGACATCATCGCTCCTTGATACTATTAACTAATCAATTTTGATGTATTAAATAAACCACTTTTTCTGCTTTGTTAGTTAGTTATGTATGTTTTTTTCTTTTTTTTACCCACTCCTCTCTGTGATACCTCGGTCTTGAGGGTACAATAAATAAATAAATAAATAAATAAATAAATAAATAAATAAATAAATAAAACACCACTGATGCTTCGTCTACCAGACCGGCCAAAGACTGGGTTTAGACTCCAGTACGCCACCGGGGCCTCGCGGAGAACATTCTACGCCGATACTTCGGAGCATAGAAGGTTCAATAACGCCTTAGCGACGTCAACTATTAAGTCGTTCCTGACAGCCCATCATTATCGAGGCGCCGTCAGAACCTGCCTGAGATTCCGCACGTGGTGAGCATGAACCTTATTTTTCTGAATGCCATATGGGCACTCTCTGGTTTGCTGATCACCGCGTGCTACCCGCCGAGCATCGGGACGATGCTCCTTCTGGAGGGGGGCAAATGCCGCGACGATATCTGTGCCCAACCACGTTGACGACGAAGACGACGATCTCGAGCGTGCAAGCGAGGTGCTAGAGAAGAAGCTTGAACTGAGCGCTTGTTCTTAATTGTCTCAATTAAATACCGCTCTTCGCTCTTGTCTTCAGCGAACCGTGACAATATATATACGACGGTTATATGAGCGTCGAATGCTACTACCAGCGAACGGGCTTATATACTAATCCTTGTATGCTCAACCACAGAGCAGTGCAATTAAGTGCACTTCCGTTTTGCATAACAAATAATTCCTACATAAAACTTGAACATATAATGTCGGCTCTAAATCTAAAGCACACCGACCTGCTCGTTAGTCGGTATTCGAGCACAATGTCTCCGTCCCGAGGCGCCTTATATCTGCAATATAAATGCATAATTTGCCAAGCTAACACATCCAATCCTCATAATAGTGTAATATTAGATGATTGGCAAGGAAGCGTTAGAAAAACAAAACAAAAGCAAAGAAATGCTGCTGACCGGGCTTAGAACCGTGGAATGCAGCGTGGCAGGCTGCGTGAGCCACATTAAATTTATAGGGGTGAAAGTTGCTTTCGGCTCAGTTTATATAATACCTGCTTCAAGTCAAGCGGACATTAAGAGGTTTCTCTCCATTTTGTTAGTTTCCTACAGTCCTACAATGATGCGTAAGCATTCTTTCGAGAGTACCCTGGCAAAATCTTTCCCTACCATGACGCCTTATGTCTGCAAAATACATGCATAAATGGTCAATTTAGCACATGTAATCGTTACACTCCTATAAAAGTAGACGATTGGCAGTGTAGAAAAAAAACTGGTTACGTCGGCATCCCCACGTCAAGGTTGTAACAAAAATGTAAAATGAAGTAGTTAACACATGCAACTGTTATGTATAATATTAGGCGGTTGGTAGCGTTAAAGAAAAACTGGTTACGTCGCCATCCCCGCGTCAAGGTTGTAACAAAAATGTAAAATGAAATAGTTAACACATGCAACTGTTATGTATAATATCAGGTGGTTGGTAGCGTTAAAGAAAAACTGGTTACGTCGCCATCCCCGCGTCAAGGTTGTAACAAAAATGTAAAATGAAGTAGTTAACACATGCAACTGTTATGTATAATATCAGGTGGTCGGTAGCGTTAAAGAAAAACTGGTTACGTCGCCATCCCCGCGTCAAGGTTGTAACAAAAATGTAAAATGAAGTAGTTAACACATGCAACTGTTATGTATAATATTAGGTGGTCGGTAGCGTTAAAGAAAAACTGGTTACGTCGCCATCCCCGCGTCAAGGTTGTAACAAAAATGTAAAATGAAGTAGTTGACACATGCAACTGTTATGTATAATATTAGGTGGTTGGTAGCGTTAAAGAAAAACTGGTTACGTCGCCATCCTCGCGTCAAGGTTGTAACAAAATGTAAAATGAAGTAGTTAACACATGCAACTGTTATGTATAATATTAGGTGGTTGGTAGCGTTAAAGAAAAACTGGTTACGTTGCCATCCCCGCGTCAAGGTTGTAACAAAAATGTAAAATGAAGTAGTTAACACATGCAACTGTTATGTATAATATTAGGTGGTTGGTAGCGTTAAAGAAAAACTGGTTACGTCGCCATCCCCGCGTCAAGGTTGTAACAAAAATGTAAAATGAAGTAGTTAACACATGCAACTGTTATGTATAATATTAGGTGGTTGGTAGCGTTAAAGAAAAACTGGTTACGTCGCCATCCCCGCGTCAAGGTTGTAACAAAAATGTAAAATGAAGTAGTTAACACATGCAACTGTTATGTATAATATTAGGTGGTTGGTAGCGTTAAAGAAAAACTGGTTACGTCGCCATCCCCGCATCAAGGTTGTAACAAAAATGTAAAATGAAGTAGTTAACACATGCAACTGTTATGTATAATATTAGGTGGTTGGTAGCGTTAAAGAAAAACTGGTTACGTCGCCATCCCCGCGTCAAGGTTGTAACAAAAATGTAAAATGAAGTAGTTAACACATGCAACTGTTATGTATAATATTAGGTGGTTGGTAGCGTTAAAGAAAAACTGGTTACGTCGCCATCCCCGCATCAAGGTTGTAACAAAAATGTAAAATGAAGTAGTTAACACATGCAACTGTTATGTATAATATTAGGTGGTTGGTAGCGTTAAAGAAAAACTGGTTACGTCGCCATCCCCGCGTCAAGGTTGTAACAAAAATGTAAAATGAAGTAGTTAACACATGCAACTGTTATGTATAATATTAGGTGGTTGGTAGCGTTAAAGAAAAACTGGTTACGTTGCCATCCCCGCGTCAAGGTTGTAACAAAAATGTAAAATGAAGTAGTTAACACATGCAACTGTTATGTATAATATTAGGTGGTTGGTAGCGTTAAAGAAAAACTGGTTACGTCGCCATCCCCGCGTCAAGGTTGTAACAAAAATGTAAAATGAAGTAGTTAACACATGCAACTGTTATGTATAATATTAGGTGGTTGGTAGCGTTAAAGAAAAACTGGTTACGTCGCCATCCCCGCGTCAAGGTTGTAACAAAAATGTAAAATGAAGTAGTTAACACATGCAACTGTTATGTATAATATTAGGTGGTTGGTAGCGTTAAAGAAAAACTGGTTACGTCGCCATCCCCGCATCAAGGTTGTAACTAAAAAGGAAAATGAAGAAATTAAGACATGTAATCATTATGCTAGCGTAATAGCTGATTATTGGTAACGTTAGAAAGGAATACTGGCGACGTTGCCGTCGCCATGTCAAGATCGTAACAAAAGAGGAAAACAAATAAATAGCTGTGGTTTGGCAAAAAACGTTTTTTTTTTGCCAGATACCCGTTGATTCGAAATATCTGCAAAATAAATGCATAGTCGGTCAAGTTAACACATGCAATCATTCTGATAATGTAATAGTAGATGATCGGTAGAGATAGGTAGACATGGAGGAGCTAGCTAAATAACTACGCACAAGCGAAGTAGCCGCCCAGCCAAAGAATGCTTACGCATTAGCAGACAATTCTCGAAATTGCTGAAGCGCTGTTTTCTCTGTTTTCATTACTCTTTAACCACTCACCCATTAATCATAGGTGAGCGGTTAACCACAGCGCTTCTGAGCTTTTTGCTCGCAAACTGTGGGCAAGTGGGTAAAAGAATGTGAGTGCCATGTGCATACCTTGTTCTGTTCGCTTGCCATTTTTTTCTTGGCACGTATGTACACCAGCCACTTTAAATATAGAACGCTCGGTGGAAAGTTTGATAGTGCGACAGTAGTCACAGCATTGCCCCAAATGTTGCTTCCTCTATATGCGTTTTCCATAGCGTCCCCCTCTATTGCCTAAGACTTGCACAAGTTAAGGATCACGAAGACTAAACATACGACTTCATACAAATAGATAGAAATATGGAGCATCAACTCAAAAATAAGCTCTTCAACCGTCAGGTAGGTACTGTTAGGCCGAAGACTGAAACATGATGACCGCTTTCCCTATAATGCATGTACATCACCTACTACAGGAAGGAGGCAGTGCGTACATTTGGTACGGTAAAGTAAATGGAAATTTATTCTGTGTCTCGTCTCCAGGCGCCAATTTTCAGGCCGATTAGTGAAAACTGTGTATGCGTCCAGGGGCCACACAGATCGAAGAAATTGGTCGCGATGAATTTGCCCCACATTTCCCACTGTCCATATGGAGATGCAGTGTTTCCGTTGTTTCACTTGTGCCAAAACAACTTGTAGTTCTTATTGCCATCATGTGCTTTTCGGACAACGCCGTTTTGGCCATATAAGTATATGGACGTCGACTGCGACGTCCTCAGTTGGCCGAGCAGCGGCCTTTTTCGTTTGACTTTTCTTATACACTTGCGGACAGCAATCGTTGGTCATTCCTGTTGCCATGTCATCACTTGGTGATGGCTTACGCCCTCAGAAAAAGGTCACAACGCGACACCTTGGGGCACTTATTCACTTGTAGGGTCGAGGCGCGGCTCGATAATGACGCTGCGCTATCGCGCTATCAAGTGACAGCCTTCCATCGTGAGAGAGTTATTGGTGTGGCGTTCCTGCAAACAGGTGTTAAGGTGAATATGTTTATTCTTTCACGACTTGTCCGGCATAATTTCACTGCCCTTCATCCTCAGCATTCCACTACTTGGCATTACCCGCCGTGGTTGCTCAGTGGTTATGGTGTTGGGCTGCTGAGCACGAGGGCGCGTTATCAAATCCCGGCCATGGTGGCCGCATTTTGATGGGGGCGAAATGCAGAAAACGCCCGTGTACTTAGATTTACGTGCACTTTAAGGAACCCCAGTTGGGACAAATTAGTCCGGCGTCCCCCACTATGGTGTGCCTCACAATAAGAGGGGGGTTTTGGCACGTAAAACCCCAAAGATTATTTAATCTTTAACCACATAGCATAAAAATAATGAAGAATTCCTAAAACCTAAAAGGTGACCCTTCATCTAATTAGGCAATTTCAATTTGCATTGTCGAATACGTAGAATTTAAACCGGCAGTACCGTGCTTAATGCCCAATTTTCTAAGCTATCGTTATTGAACATACCGTTATGATAAAGTGTTATAGCGATTTTTTTGCCATTGTTGTTACAACATATCCACGGAAAGCAGCTAATAGTTACTAGGTTTGTAAGGCGCTAGAAAAACCCTCTATATCCCGTAATTTCACCAGCTGCCATGTTCAACACTTGACTGAAACAAAAGCATAAATAATGGCCTTGAGAATAAAACACTTTCTGCATCGGGGGCTTAAACATTAGGAACTTCCATTTAAAAGAAATATAATGAAGTAAATATAACACTTTGGGATTACCAACAGTCACAAAAACATCACAGTCCGTTTGGGAGGCGTCGCCTAACTTAAGTTGTCTGATATGCTCCACCCGCTCAGTGACTTATCTGTGCAACTAAGGGACGGGCGGACGCAATGTGTGCAGATCTTGAGTGTATAGAGATCACAACGGTTTTTCTTTTGGTGGATGTCTAGCTGAAAGAAAGCGTTTAGACGCCGCGTTACGCCGCATTAGTCAGTGAAGATTCACAACGTAACTCATTCCTAATATCGTCTCTACCAACTTCCTATCATTACTGGAATCGACCATGGTTGATTGTAACAGGGCACAAATAGCATGCTCTTTTATGTGCACATAGAATTTTAATGGTTTATTCTCTGCAATGCTCAAAAAGAGTGGTACGATGTTGATACGACGTTTAACGAACTATCGATGCAACAAATCATAATGAGCTAGATGTTGCCCTACGAAACTCGTATCTAAACGTTATTTAGTGTCTGGCGTGCTGCACACGAATTGCAAGTTTTACAGCGAAGCTGCATATGGCTAGGCGAAACCAAAATCCGTTTGTCCTATGTGCGCAGCAACGTGGGCGGATCCTGGTGATGGTGCAGAAAGGGTCGAAGCGCAATGGGACATACCCCTGTGGACTCAGGGTGGTGGGCTCTGGGACCTGTAGCGTGCCCTTAAACTACCCTTGTCACACGTAAAAGAGAAAGAGATGCGCGCCATTGGCTGCGCCGTCAGTGACGTCGTTCATTCCGTCGTAGCCGAGCGCACGTGTAGGAGTTTCTCTCCGACTTCAACACGGGTAGGCCACGCAACATGCGAACTCCCGAACAGCAGGTAGCTTACGAAGAACAGCGCCGAGAGCAGCACCGTGAAAGAGCTCGTGTTCGCCGTGCCGATGCTGTAGTCGGGACCTGGGTGGCCGAGCGCAAGCAGCAACTGCGTACCGAGGTTTAATGAACCGTCGGGATTAACCCAGTGATAAACACCGGGGCGGCACGTTTCAGCTTCGCTGGTTAACCATCTGTAATGGAGTGCTTGGGTGGTGAATTGTTTATTTCACCATTTCCCTGCTCTCAAGGCAGTTGCACCTCGCACACGGCAAACAAGTGAGTACGGCGTTCTGCTGCTGAGCACAAGGCAGCGGGTTTGATTCCGAGCCGCAACGGTGACATGACTACGGGTGAGGAATACCAACATGACTACGCACCCTGGTTTCGGTGTACGTTTACAAACGCCAGGGGGTAGAAATCATTGCAGAAGCTTCCGATGAAATCACTTACCTCATATCCTTTAAGTAGCTTTGCTATATTAAACCACATATTGAAGCACGTTTTAACAGCGGAGCTGTTTACGCCGGCCGTAATTTGTGCGGCCTACCGCTGCGTTGCCTAGAAGCCACCTTGCTGAGCGTCGCGCGCTATGCTCGGGAGAGAGAAAATGACAGTGAGAGAGCGCGCGTCGCGCGCTATGCATTAACGCCGAACGCTCACGGTGCCCGTGACTGAAGCCAGTGCCTCCGGCGGCAACTCGGCCGAGCTCCCACCAGCTGCGTGCTACTGCACATGCGCCGTGACGTCATCCCAGCGTATCGTCTGCTGCGCGCCGCCCGTACACTGCATAGCTTTCGCGCCACTTCCCCCTACATGTGCTAGGAGTACAGGGTACAGAAATGGTGTAACGAAATACACGACTTAGATTCATTCACGCCTTAGAAAGCTTACATGCGCAATAATTTTACAGCTAATGGACGTCTTACCGTATAACCTTCTACTCGGATTTGCTCCCTACCAGACTTGTACTTAACGAAATAAATGTAATTAGTTGCTTGTAATCAATAAAATTTATTGGACCCTTAAAGCCCATATAAAATGAAGGTAACCGACACATACTGACCCTAGTGGATTTCGCCACACGATCTCCAGACGCGATAGGTCTGGCGCCGATTGATTCGGTGACGGTGGCCAAAGGATTGATAAAGATGCTTGCTCGCATTGTGTTTCCGCCCGAAATACAGTGCGATCAAGCCTCGAGTTTCACATGTTATCTTGTGAGAGAAGTTAATGACTTGCTGGCTATCAAACATCTTAATTCGACACCTCACGACCCCATGTGTAATGGGCTGGTGGAGCGATTTAAAGGTACACTAAAGACAAAGTGGACGTGGACTGTTTAAATACCATTCCACAAACCTCGCGACGCTTGTTTCGTGCAAGGAAAACACTTAGTTTACAAGAAAATTTCATCTGAAGGGTCCGAATACCTTTATGGCAATTCAAACCTCCCGCCACGTCAACCAGGGAGTGGTGACGTTATGTACGCCATCACCATCCTTTGCTGTCGTCGCTGAGTAAAACGGCGCCCGACAGAGGGCGGTACGAAGCGCCGCTGCATAGGGTGCCTCGAACGGCGGCGCGGGCATCGATGCAGCCTACCGCTGCAGCTGCTTTTGGACAAGCAGCATGGACTGTTCGGGCATCCGGCGACATCACATGGAAGGGGAATTCTCTGCTACTTGCAGTTTGTGCGAGTTTTGCGAGCCAGCGGAACCAGCGCAGCACTACGCGATGACGGAACCACCGAAACACGAAAGCGCGGACGGCGCAGAGTCGAGCGCAAATAATACCTTTCGACCGCCCGCGTTGTGGTCAACGGTGCAATGTCAATTAGTTCGTTTTTCTAAGAATGAAATAGAACTGGTCAAGTAACATTTTCTCACGTCCTATAATACACTAAACTGATGTTTTTATAACGAGTGGTTGAGTACTAGTGACATAGCTTAAATGAGGAGTGCCTTCCTCATCGGGCAAGTACTTGAATGTGCCGGGGGAGTCTCTAAACATCTACTGCATTGACCTCAGTTTCTTGATTACTAAGACTCTGTTCGCGATAATATTGACGCCTTAGAGATACTCGAGCACTACTCCATCACTTTAGCTTGACTTAGTATTTGCCTTTAGTGTACCTTTTCTGGCAAACTGAGACACATGTTACGTCAACTGTGCCAAGAAGAGCCAAATTCACAGGACCGATTACTAGCACCTCTCCTGTTGGCGTATCGGGAGGTGCCTCATACCAGCATAAGGCTTTTCTCCTTTCGAGTTGATCTATGGTCGACACGTCCGAAGCCCAACAGAGTTGTGGACAGGAGACCACCTATGCGAAGAAGTCAAGACACCATATGGGAATGTCTCGGGTCTCCCAGATCGTCTGGAAAAGACGCTACAGTTGGAGCAAGAGAACTTGTCGCGATCTAAAACGACCCAAAAAATTATTATGAGCGGGGAAGCAGGACACGCCAGCTGAAAGTTGGAGACCGTGCCCTATCCTGCTTCCTACGACGGAAAACAAACTACTGATGCACTGGAAGAGGCCTTTCTTGGTCACAGGAAAAAAAGCTACTTTGGCTAATGGCTGGATATCGGACATCCCTCAAAGCTGATCCATATGAACATGCTGAAACGCTATGAAGAGCGTCAACCGAAAGGATCCCCAAAGTCAGCATCGTTCCTTGTGGTGGAGGAAGAAGAGACGGACACGCCTATAGCTACCGTCAAAGGAAATGAGGGAGGGCTTGCAATTAAACTTGGCGATGACCTTCAGGAAAATCAACGTGCGGAATTTGGCAGGCTCCTAGACTCTCACAAAGACGTCTTTTCCGAAGTGCCCGAAACAACTAACTTATTGGAGTGTCGTCTTCAACTGACAACCTCTGAACCAAATAACACTATGCAATATCCATTACCCTTCGCAATGAAGGAAGTAGTCGAGAAAGGAGTGCAAGATATGCTGTAGCTCGGGGTGACCGAACGGTCCGACTCAGCTTACAACTGGCCCTTGGTGCTGGTAAGGAAGCCCGACAAGAGCTACCGTGCTTGCATTCGTTTCCGTCGCATCAACGATGTTCTGTTTCCGACGCAGAACCTTTACCAAGGACAGACTTGATGTTGGCTGAGGTCGGTACAAGAAGGTTCTTTTCTGAACTTGACCTCACTAAGGGATATCGGCAGGTGCCAATGGACAAGGGTTCACGGCTAAAAACGACATTTTCCACGCAATCCGGACGCTATCACTTCCTCTACATGCCATTCGGGGTCAAGACAGCATCCGCACTGTTTACTCGATTAAAGAGAATTCGCCTTCACGGGATCCGAAACGTAGTTTACTACATAGACGACGTTCTCATCTCTACGACGACCTCAGAGAAACCGTGACATACAAACCCTGCAATGCCTGTTGAATAGGGTCCGAGAAGCTGGATTCACAATCAAGCCTCAGAAGTGAGGAGTCGGCGTAACGTCTATAGTTTTCCTGGGTCATCGACTAGGAGGCGGAACAATTCAACCGGTAGAAATAACGATTGCAAAGATTGCAAAAGCTCCACGGCTCGATACTAAGAGACAACTACGTTCCTTTCTCGGCTTAACGGGATACTATCATGATTTCATATCTCACTACGCAGGAAGGCACAGCCTCTGACTGAAATGACAAGGATAATGCAGAAGAACAAGATCTGTTAGAACACGAAAAGAGAAGCCACCTTTGAAACATTCGGGCAAGCGGTAGCGTCTGGACCAATAGTAAAGGCTCCTGAACTTAAAAGCTTGTTCGTACTCCGCAGTGACGCCTCTGACACCTGAATCGGCGCAGTACTTATGCAAGAACGCGATGAAGTTTTACACCCGGTATCATATGGAAGCCGTCAGCTACTGCCACAAGAGCAGAACTACTCAGCAATACAGCGCGAATGTTCAGCAATAGTTTGGGCTATAGAAAAGTTCCATAATTTTTACGCGGAAAACACTTTTTAGTTCAAACTTACCATCAGCCATTGCAATATTTATCACGGGCAAAACACTTGAACAGTGGGGTATTCCGATGGCGTTTAGCACTGCAGGAATATACTTTTCATATAAAGTATATTAAGGGATCCGAGAATGTTGGGGCGGACGACATGAGTAAAATTCAGTGACTACCAACCGGCTCCCCTTGACGTAACCCTTGCAAGTATGTTTTGCAGTATTACCCTTGCAAGGTTATTGCAGGTCAATATCACTAGAGTTTTTTATGTTACTCTAATTGTACTTATTTTGTTATTGTGCTTTGGTTGACTAGGTTTTTTTTGGGGGGGGGGGAAATGTTATGCTTTGTATGCAGGTTCAATTTTAGCTGAAACTGGTCAGAGCTAGGTGGTGACACAGAATTAACCGTGTCGTAAATGGGCATGACTTATTTGATGTGCTGAATGTTCCGCGCACTAGCGGCAGTTTTCCATCAGAACAACGTTTTTCGAAAAGGGGTTTTGTGATGTGTGCCAGACGAGACAGTGCCGTGGTTGAGTGATGAAAAGAAAAGGACGACAAAGAATGCGCGCGCGGAGGCGATTGCCATGCTAATTAGTGAAAGATGACGTCGAAGAATGTGAAGCGCGATAACGTGTGGCGCAAGAAGATAAAATAGAAAGAAAGTGATCCAATCGGAAGAACCTACAGAGCTCCCAGGGGCCAATCGCCGGTGAACACGGGGTCCAAGTGTCCCCAATCCGGAAGAGACAAATAGGCCAGAGCAGCAGAAAATCGAGGCGTGCTGGCAGAAGATGGGGGATTTCCAGGAAACGACGCAAGGCGAAGGTCGGCCATGGGAACGCAATACGAGGAACGGCCGTCCAGTGCAGGACACCAGCCTCCAGGACTTCACCCGACCGAGGCCTCCTGCCAGCCTGTTCCTGCGCGTCCCCACTCCACTTGATCACGGACTGCTGCCCGAGGCCGGCGAACCCCTGGCCCCGTAGGCAGAGCATGAGCAGTTGGGCTGCGGGCCCGAATTTACGCCCAGCTGCCTGGCCAGAACACCGCCTCCCTCTGCACATGCCGCCAAGCCGCCTGTGCCCCTTCTACGAGCCGGAGTCGTCGGTCCACCCCATCGACATTTTGGTGAGACGAACGCCGCTTCTATCGTCGATTCGCATCTGCCCATCCACGTCGAACTGTTTCCCGTGTTTACACTAGTGATCTGCCCTAACTCGCTTTGTGATGATACTGTTCTAGCTCTGAGTGTATTTGTTTCTTGCTGTCAATTCTTCTTTGAGTGTTTATTTTATGTTTCTTTTCATATACTATTCATAATAAATGTTTTTGCGCGTTTTGGAACAAACGGCTTTTTCCTTAATTGGATTATCGGAGGCTCCGCCTCAGGGAACCATCTCAAACATTAAAGAAAGAAATAAACCTGCATCACAAAGTCCATGTCATACGGGTCTTGCACGTCATTTTTGAGGCCTTCTGACGGAATCTGGTTATGACCGATGGGAAGTACGGCACTTTGAACCTCTTGGGATTTTTCGAAGGGCAGCACTTTTTCACTTGATGGGTGCGGGTACTCAGTAGTCTGAGAAATTATATAGCAGCAACAGTTGTGCCGAAAATATGTGCCACATGGTTAGAAATGATTTTCTCTAGTGAGTCGCAAATGTTTATAGCAAGGCGCTGCATGGCCGCTTCCATGGCCCTTTTGACCCATCAGCAATGGGGAGAGAAGGGGACGCGTGTATTGATACCGTCTGACGGATATTGACACGACGTATCCACGAGTTCTTACTTCTATTTTGACAGTTCCTTCTCTACGGGAGAAGCTGGATATGTGAGAGCGCCGTTTGCCTCAACGCGTTACCATGAGAGCTAGTGAAACTTTTTGAAGTGTACACGACTGAAATTTTTTTTTCAGCGATCGCTATATTTTGTTCTTCTACAGCTGTGGTTTTTTTTGCAGTGAAGCAGTCAGTAGATATCACACTGAATGTGCATTGCAAATGACTACAAAATTTCATTAAGAGAACCAATGGAGCTCTCTCAAAATATTGAAGTGTTAGAAGGTTTTGATATCAAATGCGACGTGTGTGGAAAACCACATGTGTGTACGGTGACATCACGCATTTCAGGAATTTACCAGAGTTCTGGTAAATATGCTTTACAGCATGCCGGCCTTTAAATGTCGGTCCATTTAAATTATAGGACATTTTAAGTTGAAGTTTTGTGTGAATGATGTGCGCCTTCAGTTAAACGAGATGGAGCAGTTGTCTTTTATTGCGATAGCAATTATATGGACACTTCAACCGGATTTCTGCCGTCGGCATCGCCGTCGCCGTCGCCGTGAGGTTCCGTATAGATAAAATCTTCGCCGCGCGCCGTATGCCCCAGCGGAAGCGTGCGGGGACGCGCGCTATCACGGAGAGAGAACGCACTCAATCTCCCACGCGCAAGCAAGGAAGCGGAAAGCCAGCGCCGGAGGGAGCGGGGGGGGGGGGGGGCACTTCTACGCTGCCAACAACCGCGCTCGTCGTTCGTTCGACCGCACCGTCTCTTATCTCCACACGGCTCTGACCTTTATGCGCCGTGCATTCGCCGCTCAGTTTCCGTTGAAGCGATAGACCGCACGTACCTTCGCCCGCTGCGCGGCGTATGCGCTCGCGGCCAGCGTTTTGACAGTCGTTGGCTGCAGTCATTCAGTGTGATCTATTCATGTTTGTTTGTGCGCGCTCACACCACGCTTGTTCATTCATTTCGTAATAGTCGGGCCACATTTTCCAACGCACGCTACACATGCAATGCTGCCCAGATCGGCAGTGCAGCACTACAGGTGTGTCCCTTCGCACGCGCTGCCCACGGTAAGCGCTTCTCATCAACACCACCGTTTCACACGCGCCTTCTCGTGGTCATCGAGTCTCTCTTCATGTCGGTCTACTTACGCCGCAGCACACCAGCTTACTTAATCAGCTCATGTTTACTACAATTCATATTGCTACCAAGGCCGCTCACCTTACTTCGTATGACATTGCTGTGTTGCTATCGCATTCATTGCTTCGCCCTTAGGGCGAAACTGTGACATTTTTTAGGTGTACTGCGGCCACTACGGGGAATTAATAAATTTCTGAAATCACTGTTCACATTTGTTACCGTGCGAGTAAAACCTTTGCTGTTTGCAGACTGCTGGGCGTGCTGAGTTTAACCCTTGTACGAATAAGATATGGGTTGTGGGGAACAAGTTCGAATAAATAGGAAATCGCCGCGCTTTTCTATGTGTGGGAGAGCACCTTTGCTAAAGTGTTCTACCACAAAATGGTGCGCGCAATTTAATGTATAACCTAGCCGCCCATATATGCGGCCGTTCATTTAACGGATGTAAGCCTTTCATCACCAGTACTCCCTGAGAAGTTTGTTTCCTCTGGGACGAGGGAAACCACTCAGTTGTAGATAGATTAACTCGATATTAGGTGCATATTGGCACATTGTGCTGTAAATACAGAAATAAGTGTATAGCACAGAAATGTTTTGCCCTCTTTTATACCGTTCATAGTGGTCTGGCAGACAGGTTAGCAGCGCGCAAGTTGAGCGGCTTTACGCACGCTCACCAGCAATACATGATGGTCATATGTCAACACACACTCACTGGTACTTATACTCGCGTCTCCTCGTCGACATTGGCGTCCATACGCACACACTGACAGTAACTGAAATTCATACTTCCCTCTGTGATTCACCACCTCACTCCTGCTTCTCTTTCCATTCACCTTCACGCTTGCTAAAAACGCGCAAGTATCTCTTGGTGTATTTGTGAAGAGTTGCATGTTGTCAAAACCAAGGCACTCCAGCAACACCTCTCATCTTCTGCAGGACATCAGGAATGCTCCAGAAACTGTGTGGACAGTGAAGCAGCGCTTTATGTTCTGCAATTCGCAAAAGTACCGAAAGGAGGCATAAATGCAAGATAACATATTGTCTCAACCGTGAGTAGCTACGACTCTCTTATTGCGGTTTCCGAAAATGTGCTGTCAGTAAACCATACATTTCTTTGATTATATTTACAGAATTCACACCGTGGAAAGATCAAACAACTGCACATGAAGAATCCAAAGTCGCTGCTATAGAGTGCGTGCGTCACGCAACAGAAATAACTAAACTAAAAGCTTGGCTTAAAGCTTTATCCGGCGATACACGCGTGACGATAACGATGTAGACGTCACGCTTAGAATATTTTACCATGTGCAAACAATACTTCCGCGTGGACGAGACAAACGTGAGCATAAGGGAAAAGTGATATTCTAATCACGTTAGGTCGCATTTTTTTGTAAGCATTTTCTTACACTTTTCGGAAGCCATGCCTTCGGATAATGCATGCAGATGCATTTCTATAAGAACCAGGTTTATTTTAATACATGGCCTTCTAATGCACATAGCGGAGGCACACTTGACCCAGAATATGATGACGGTGATTGCCGAGTCTAACTCGGGTTCTGCTCGGCCAGTGTTGCTCTACTCCTCTTCGGATACAGAAAGTCTCTACAAGAGCGCGAAGGAGCTGCCCATTCCGATGAAATTTCTAAGAACATCTCTAGATGATCTAACATGTGAATTCTACGGTTACATTAAAGGACGTCCTCGAAAGTGCGGCATCGTGTACAGCCGTGGAACGTTGGAGGTTCATCAATCCAGGTTATTCTTTTTCACTTTTCAATGGCGCCATCTTGCCGAGAAATTAAGAACTGTAGTTTCAAACAAAGCCGTATCTTCAGCTAGTCGCTTCTTTATTCCTGCGGATTCGCCCAAGGAATTGCTCCGTGAATTCTCAGTGGGGCTGTGTGACGTCGTCATCGTAACATCGAGCTATATATACGCTCCGGTAGACCGCTTCCGAAATTGCAATGTTCGACGTGTTGTTAATGTGTCATGGGTATTCACTGAGATCATGCCAGAGGGAAGATATCCCAAAGGACATACGTTAAGAATAGCTGAGTATGATAAAACTTACAACATGGCGGGCGGAAGCCTCAAACCAGAGGCACTGGCACTGATAGACGCCTACAAAGTACTGAATAACAGCATTTATATGACAGGTGTCAGTACCTGGCGAGACGTTCTGAGCAAGCGGATTGACTTACACCTCTATCCCATCGGAAGCGGCGTGTTAACAACGAAAATCATATTCGCGGATGCGCAATACACACCTTCGCCGTTGTGTTTTTTCACTCCCATTAGAAGGGCAAACAAGGTCACTTTCATTGACTCGTGGACGTCTCTACTGTTGCTGACGATAGCCCTTGTATCAGCCGGTGGCGCACTCGCTCTCTACATCCAAATACGATGCCGCTTTGTCTCTGACAGGCAACAGCGTTACCATGCCGCCAACTATTTTTTATTTTTTGTTGCTACCTTTCTCGGCAAAAGCCCTCCGTCATCGCGAGCAAATGCTCTGGCTTTTCGGGGCCTGGCGACCGGTGTATGGATGGTAGGTATGATGGTATTGGGGAACTATGTGCAGTCCAGTATAACCGCCATTCGCACTGTGCCGACCACTCAGAGAAACATATCCTCTTTTACGGAACTGTTCCGCTCTATTGACAGCCGTGACATATGTCCTTGCCTAAATACGGACTGGCAACGATTCCTTACTATTTCGTTTGGTGCCTTGCACATCCTGCGAATTTCACTGCTGCGTCAAATCGCAATATATTGTGACAGAACCACCACATTTGAGCATGATGTCAGTAGGTGCTACCACCGAGCGCAGCTAGGTACGCACGTGGCGCTGTCAGTTTGCACCAGCGAAGAGGTGCAAGTCGCCTCCCATTGGAACCTCCTTCCGGGTGACCTGTACCAAACCATGGTTCAAGCGCCTGTGATACACGCCTTTAATCCTCTCAGGTAAGCTGTTCCTCTACTCAACTATTAGGCTAGTAAATAAACCATGCGACTATTTCTTTTGCATTTGTAATTTTGTGTAACATCGGAAGCCATTGAAGCAACGGGATGGTATTGCCTAATTTAAACGATCTAACGTGTCAGACTGTTCAACCGGAAGCGTACAGTATTGTCTTCCTGCCTAATGGCGCCTACTGCATTGTTCACTATTTCACAGTGTAAAGCACAGGGAGGGGTAAAATTTCCATTCCGTGTGCAGTACTTGGCTGCACAACTTTCTCTTTCATTTATGTTTTACCTCTTCAGTCACCAATTCAAGTAGCCATTTGTGAAAGTGAACGGACTAATGTCTAAAAAATGTTCTGGCGGTAGCCCTAGTAGGCCTTGCCGAACCTCAGTTCATAAGTCACAATGTTGAAGTACTCTGCGCAGAATAAGGAACTTATACGGAAAATGTGCACCAGAATCTTTACTACATGCTAGTCACATGTTGTTAGGAAAGAGAAGAGAAACACTGCGGACAGTAATGCGCCTTTAAACAAACAGTGAGCGTAAAGTAATACATACCTTTTTACTAAGGTGGGATGCGGAGCTAATACAATTTTAGAAAGACGCACAATGCTTGCGTTAGCGTTAGCGGGCAACGTTACGCTAACGCTAGCGTATGCTGAAAAGAAAGGTGGGAACTAGTCTTTTAGAACAGCGGGACAGAGCGGAAGGCTAATGCACACAGCTGGAAGGGCAGCGAGATGTACGTGCTCACAAACTACAAGTTATTTAATTGCACACCAAACATCAAATGAAATAATTCTTAGATCTCTGCGCATTATGTCAACAACACTGACTACGATGGCACCGACCAGCTAACAAAAATTTAGGTTCTTGCCAAATATATGCGAAATACCAGCACGAATTGTAATTTATGCTTTCTGAGATCTGGTAGCGCTCATGGCTGGCAGCCCGCGTCATGAAATCTTAGAGGTCTTGTACCGCCACAACAGGACGAGGCTATACAGCTGCTGCTCTTAAACCTATAGCGGCGAAAAACAGAACCAATCTTGGAAACAGCGCACAATTATCTTTAACAATGTGCTCTCAAAGCATCACGACACAAATCTATAGCAAAAGCATGCATCACTTCGGAACGAAGGGGCCAAGGTGTGCAGGACGGCGTTGTGAGCCCCGATGGGTGGTCCCACGACAGTATGGGTTCACGAGTACCCCAGTTTCTCTAGGCAAGGCTTCCATTACAAAAGTTAACGTCAAACGCTAAATACTGAAAATTACGTGCGGTTGCAAGAACCAAAGCGTCCATTACGATGTGGATGAGTGCAATGTAACCCACGAAAAACTAAAGCCAAAGCTTGGAGCAACTAGCGCCCTGAACCGCGGCGTCCCGGCTAGTGTTGGAAGGAGAAGAGGACGACGAACGCGAGAGCCATGTCTGTCTGCTGCTGGCCAAGACTAGAGCCCACTGGTGTAAGAGTGCGAGGCTGTGGCATCCACCCCATTGGCGCCCAACGTGGGCTATACCAGCTGTATTCCGGGATGGATCATAACCGCGGGGTAGGCCGAAACGCCTGTCCCGGCTCGCAAGAGGACTTCGGCGGTGCGAGGATTACCTCGGGCTGGCTACGAGGACGTTCCTTTCCCCCTGCTCTTCCTCCGTCGCCTTTATCGGGCCCGGCGCGGGACCCGAGGGCGCCGCGTCCAAGGAGCTTGTGCAGCTCTCGGTGCTTAAAACGACACGAACGCAGTGGCTCCGACACCATCTGCCGGAGCAGCTCCGTCCCTCGGCGGTGCACAATGCGGACTTCCACACAATGGACGGGAGACGGGGGTAAAGCCGAGCGACAGGTGAGCGGTGTTCATTATTCCTGCGAAGTAGAGTTCCGCCAGTTCAAGAGCTAATTGTCAACAGCGGCAACGGCGACGTCCAGGTATAATTCTCGTTCCGGCTGCGGGCTGACGTCGCACCGTGGCAGCATCACTCCAAGGAGCCTCTGATTTCGAGATGGAACAAATGCTGGGAAAATTCGATCCTGGTTGGGCGATGATCGGCTACGATTGTGCCCTCTCATTACATGCACACTTGAAGTGATGCACCGGTCTCCTTGTGATGGCATGAAAGAAACATGGCGGCTCCACGTTCCGGCTTCCTGTAGCGTGAACTCTTCTGAAGGAGTCCACGGAGAAAAACCAGGTGCCAATCCGGGAAGCAAGCCTGGCTTAGGGTGTTTGGGCGCCTGCAAGAACCTTGGCACTAAGACACTGCACGTTTGGTACACCACAACGCAAGGTTTTGCCCACCGGATGGATGCCGTACCGTCGCTCAAGGCAATCGCCGGCCAGTGCCATCAGTTTCGCAGAAGGACGTAACTGCTGCCACGATTGGCATCATCGAGTGGAAGTGCAGGGACGATGAATCCGCGACCGTGGCTAGAAGCTCCTGGCCAGGATAAGGCTTGGCAAGATATTGCCACGGGACAGTGAAGGGGCTGCTACTGTCGGTCGGACGAAGACGACGGCGACGAAGTGGCCAGAGGCACGCGACAGCCTTGGATCGGTCGCCGCTGCTTGTCCAAACCTTGAATATTTATTTTTTTTATTTAGAGAATAGTGCAGGCCATCAAGAGGCCCTAGCAGGAGTGGGTATATTAAAGTAATACAAGTATACGCGTACATACAATACAGATGGATCAATAGAATTGCACCAAGTACTAGAACAACAACAAAAACCAAATAAGGCAGAAAGATTGGTAACAAACCGAAATTGAACGAGGATGCCTTTACACACCTATAAGCTCTACAATAAAGGACCCAATGGTTAGGTTAGGTTATACAATCAGGGTAGCGAAAAGGTACCAAATACTGTACCAAAAACAAGGCAACAACATCCCAATAACAAATGAGCGCCTAAGGAAACAAGATACCAACAAAGCAGAAAGAGAAAAAAAAAAACTACGTCCTATGTAACCATTTGCTCGATTATCTCCGTGCTATGTAACCACGCCGATGGAAGAATGTTCCACTCATTTACCGTGCTTGGAAAAAAAGAAAATTTGAACGCATTAGTTCTGGCACTGAAAGGGGTAAGGGACTCAGCGTGGCGATGCCTTGTTTCTCGGGTGAGGAGGGGCGATATGCAATCATCTGGATTTAAAGCTAGTTTCCTGTGCTTCAGCTGAAAAAGAAACTTTAAACTCTGAATTTTGCGCCGAAGCTGCAATGTTTGAATGCCATGTTGACGCATTAAGGTGGTCGGCGAGTCTGTCTGTCGATACTTTGAATAAATAAACCGGATAGCTTTCCGCTGGATCCTCTCGAGTGCATCGATGTTAAGCTTCGTGTGCGGATCCCAAACAGTAGCTGCATATTCAAGCTTCGGTCGAATAAGCGACGTATATGCTAACTTTTTTGCCTCGACCGGTGCTTGTTTTAATTTATGTCTGAGGAAACAGAGTTTGCGAAAGGAGGACGCGCAAACGTTTGATATGTGTGAATTCCATTTCAATGTGTTTGTTATGGTTATACCTAGGTATTTGAAGTTTGTGACCTCAACAAGTGGCTGTGATGCAAGCGAGTACGGAAAGGAGCAACAATGGAATTTTCTACTTATTTTCATGAAAACAGTTTTCTGGACATTAAGAACCATGTCCCATTGTTCACACCACTTATGAATTTTCTGTAAATTATAATTAGGCAATGATTGATCCTCAGAACATTTCACTTCATTAAATAACACACAATCATCAGCAAAAAGTCGGATACAGACTGGCTCACTAATTACATCAACAATATCATTTATGTATATTGAGAACAACAAGGGCCCAAGGACACTTCCTTGTGGTACACCTGATCTCACTGGTAGTTGCTGTGAGTAATGGCCATCAATACTTACAAACTGCATTCTGTCGCTAAAATACGCTTCAATCCAAGAAACTATGAATTCGGGTAAACCTAAAGACTGAAGCTTTAAGATTAGTTTTGCATGACATACAAGATCAAATGCCTTCTTAAAATCTAAAAATATAACGTCAACCTGACCCGACTTATCTAGAACCGAGGCGAAACTATGAACAACTGTTGTCAACTGGGTGACTGTGGAGAACCCCTTTCTAAAACCATGTTGAAACGGGGTTATTATGTTATTATCGTCTAAAAACTTGTTTATGTACTTCACGATGACATGCTCCAGAATTTTACAACATGATGACGTCAATGAGATTGGTCGATACTTTGTTAATAGCATGGTGTCTCCTTTTTTGAAGACAGGAACGATTCTAGCAGTTTTCCAATCAGTAGGGATGTTAGCTGTGGACAGGGACGCACGAAAAATAACGACAAGAAATTTAGCAAGTATCTCGGCATACCGGCGAAGAAAGGGGTTCGGTATATTGGCAGGTCCAGGTGAAGATTTTGTCTTTAAATTAAGTAACATAGAAACAACACCGGGTTCTGATATAAGGGCAGATATTTCGTAGCCGTTTTTAAGGCTCCGCTGTAACGGTTCAGTTTGGCTAGAAAAAACACTGTGAAAGTAGTCATTGAACTTCTCAGCTATACTACGTTTGTCATCGATATTCACACCATCGCACACAATGCGATCAACTGACTTCTTTTTTGTGGAAAGGTACCGCCAAAACTTCTCAGGAGAATTTCTAATGAAATTAGGAAACGTGTAGTTGAAGTAATGGTGCTTAGCGTTATAGATTGCCTCTTTCAACCTTGTCAGTGCCATTTGCACTGTGTTATTATTTGATTTTGCTCGTTTTAGTCTTTTAATTCTTCGTTTGAGGTGCAATATATCCCTTGTTATCCAAGGATTGTTTTTGCGTGTTTTTTTAATTTTGTTCGGCACGAAATTATCAAGACAGTACGCACACAGGCCCTTAAATGTATTCCACAGTGATTCGATGTCGTGTCCGTGAAAGTTGTCGAGGTTATGAAGCAGATCGTCCAGAATACTTTCGTCTTTAGCATGAGAGAAGTCTTTAATCAGAACTGGAGTGACAATTGTTTTTTGTACCTCGAGGGAGCACGTAAGAGACACCATACGGTGATCAGAGATGCCTTCCTCTACATTTATACTGTAATTTTCAATCGAACGGCTGATAAAGATAAGATCGAGTATTGAAGCAGAATTATTTTGAATGCGAGTTGGTTGACTAACAATCTGGTGAATGTTAGCACTGAGCATAATGTGCAGACACGTAATCAACATGTTCACATTTGTCACTATTCGAGAATGGCCGATTCCAATCGACATTTGGAAGGTTAAAATCCCCAGCTATAATGATTCTGTCATTCTGAAAGCTCGCCACGTGATCACACAGCCGATGCCAAAATTCAGAGAGAGAATCGGGCGCACGATAAACTGCAATCAGAAATAAAGAGCGTTGCTGACATGATAACTTCAGCGTGATACTTTCGTGGCTATCAATTTGGTGCGTCAGTAAAGCCGGTATATTTTTTTCACAAGTACTGCAACTCCCCTTCCCCGTGAACGTCTGTCTTTTCGAAAAACTTCATACGAGGGAGGAAAAACATTTTCATCATCAATATCACTGTGCAACCACGTTTCTGTGATTACAATGACGTGGGGAACATAACTTAGAAGGATGAATTCAAGTTCAGTAGCTTTGTTTACAACGCTGCGTGCATTTATGTTTAGGAGCCGAAAGTCAGATTCTTGAGTCTGCTCTTGTCATTTTTCATAGGAACGCTTCTCGCGGCTCAGCATTTTAACACAGCAGTTTTTGCTTTCGTCCCAATAATACAAATCACCATCGATCCGCAGTTTATCATGTGTAAGTGTTACTCTCTTGCCTTGTTCCTTTTCGCTTTTGGCGCTATTCCACAAAAGTTTTCTTTTCCTCGATGTATTAGGCGAATAGTCATTCTGGATGGATAACTTTGTTCCTTTTAGCTTATATGCGTTTTTCAATACTTCTTCTTTTTCATTATAATCCTGAAAATATACTATCACAGGTCTCAGTTTACCCATCTTTCAAAGGTGGTGAATTCTTCCTACTGATCTGCAGGACGCGTTTAGCTTTTCGCAAAAAACCTCAGTAACAACTTTCTGTTTCAGATCCTGTTCAGTCTCTTTTGAATTTTCAGGTACACCGAAGACAATAAGGTTAGAACGTCTGCTTCTGTCCTCAAGGTCAACGACCTTCTCACGAAGGAAACTAACAGATTTTTCAATTTCGTCTATGCTAGCAGTTCTCATTTCCAGCTCAGTGAAACGGCGGTTAAATTCAGTAAATAAGTCCTGCAAACTATTCTGCTGGGTTCTCAGTGCTGCAACTTCAGCAACTAGTGTGTTCTGGCCTTCCAGCAACTGCTTTAGCATCTCCTGAGTGGTAGGGCCGGGATTTAATTCCACATCCCCGCATAAAAGTAGCATGCACACGCAAAACACTTCACGAGCAATGTCAATGCACTTCATGGGGCACGGCAAGACCACAAGGCCACGGAAATCACTCCTAATAGTACAATAAGTTTCACCAACCTGCGTGAACCAAAAAAGGTGCTCGTAAGGCAACATACCGAGGGTTCGTCCGCTGTGCCCAGTGAAGCGAAGATTCTGCGATGAGGCTTTTATAGCAAGTGGATCAGACGTGAGCAGCCCAGGAGATGGCGCACCAGCGGTGCCGTCACACGCCCAATGGAGATAGTGGTAACACATCTCCGGCGCTTCCTGATCATAGCTGCACGTGTCAACACTGCTGTTGTAGGCGGGTAGATCCAAATGCGCGGAAATTACAACTTGAAAAAGGAAGGCCTGCGCGAACCAAAAAAGGTGCTCGTAAGGCAACATGCCGAGGGTTGGTCCGCCGTGCCCACTCCCTCAATAAACGCTATCCCCGTAACATATTTTGGTGGAGGTGCGGGGTAAACCTGTCAACGTGCCGGCTCCGGCAACCAAGCACGTAACTTCGAAGAGGTCGCCGTCTTGGTTGCTCCGCGATGACCAGTGAAGTGCAGATGGTGCATCAGCCACCGGCTCCTGTGATTCGTTTGCACCCACAAGACCCGGGAACCTTTTCTGGCACAGATGGCTTGGATGTCGAAGACTGGATCAACATGTACGAACGCGTCAGCAACCGCAACAGGTGGGACCCCACGGTTATGTTAGCCAACGCGATATTCTATCTGAAAGGAACGGCACGCGTGTGGTACCGGACGCATGAAGAAGATCTTACAAGTTGGGACGCTTGCAAGGCGAAGCTGCGTGAGTTGTTCGCCAGATCATTTGGCCGACAGCAGACCGCTAAAAGGAGTTGGGATCTCGTATCGAGACGACCACTGAATCGTACATTTCGTACATACAGGACGTACTGGGCCTTTGTTGAAAAGTTGACGCACAAATGGCCGAATATGACAAGATATCGCATATGTTGAAAGGAATAGCCGACGACGCGTTTTATCTACTGGTGTGTAAGGACTGTACGACGGTTGACGCCATAGTTAAGGAATGCCAGCGCTTTGAACAAGCGAAGAGTCGCTGCATCACCCGCCAGTTCCTTCGGCTACCTAACACCGCCGCCACATCATCATACAAAGACCCACCGACGCCTGTACCGGCTACAGCGTCAGAATATGTAACGTGTATTGTCCGCCACGAACTCGAAGCTATAGCTCCTACGGTCGTTCTTCCAGACGTTCAGTCAGCCAACCTGCCCACCGTGTCACTCGTAAAAGCAGTCGTACGCCAGGAGTTCGCGAACATGGGATTATCATCGGCCGTCTGTTCCATCCGTACATCCGAACGTACCCTGCAAATGTCACCCAGAACCAAGTCTACCCTTCGCGCTACAGAAACCCGGCTGACTGGAGGATGGCAGACGACCGACCCATATGTTTCAACTGCTCTCGCGTTGGACACATTGCTCGTCACTGCTGCAGTAGCTGGTCGTCGCCTTCAAACTGGAGCACTGGATCTTGGCGTCGTCCTGGAGGCAACATTCGACGGTTTTCCCCTCGCTCTGATCCACATGCTTCCGATGATTCCGATGCCGCCGTTCCACACTTCAAGTTTAGCCGCTCACCGTCCCCACAAGGCCGTCGATCTCGATCGCCGCGACCATACCGGTCGTTGTCCCCTGCACGGCCTGGCACCTACGCTCCGGAAAACTAAGCCGTGCAGCTCCCGGAGGTGACGCTGCATCAGTAACCCGATATACAAATCCTCTGTTGACTGTACCTACGCGCCGAAACCTTCTGGACGTTCAAGTGGACGGCGTCACCGTTATGGCCCTCATAGACACCGGAGCGCAGATTTCAATAATGAGCGCGGCTCTCCGTACTCAGCTCCATAAAGTGATTACGCCCTCAATTCAGAGCACATTACGGGTCGCTGATGGCAGTTCGTCTGCCATTTTTGGTATGTGCACCGCCCGAGTGTGCATTGCCGGCCATCAGACCATTGGTTTGTTGGCCGTGCTTGCGCAGTATGCTCACGACGTGATCCTCGGCCTAGACTTTCTCTTGACGCACTCAGCCCTAATCGACTGCTACACAGGTGTCCTTCAACTGGAACTCCCTTTTGACGCCCACGTACTTTCGGACACTCCCAGCCGCTTATGTTCTGTCGAGTTCCTCCACCTGCCACCGCAAGCGTCCACGTACGTACCATTAAGTCCCTCTCCTCCTGTGTGCGATGGTGAATACGTTGTTTCCCCGATTCTCGACGTGGTCCTGATGCACTCTGTCGTTCTTCCGCACACTGTGGTTACCGTACGCGACAACAAAACCTGCCTGCCGCTTTTGAACTTTGGTCTTTCTACCCACGTGCTACCTGCTGGTATCGCGCTTGCCACCGTGTCGTCGTTGCAGGAATGCGCGATTTCTGCGTGAGGCGTCGACGGCCCTCGAACTCTTTGCTGCTCTCTCACAGCCACCTCGTCGCTATGTGCCAATTTCGAGAAAATGATATCAGCCGACCTCCCGCGTACGCAAGCAGAAGATTTCCGCCGTGTCTTGCTGTCGTATTCCGATATCTTTGATCTCGAAAATCGCCCTTTAGTCCAGACAACAGTTGTTCAGCACTCCATCCACACCGGTGATGCTCAACCGGTTCACCGGCGCCCTTATCGCGTTTCCGCTGCGGAACGCGCCATAATCCAAAAGGAAGTCGATAAAATGCTGGCCAAGAACATCATCGAACCGTCCTCGAATCCTTGGGCCGCTCCTGTTGTGCTGGTCAAGAAAAGGACAACACCTGGCGATTTTGGTTGATTATCGAGACCTCAACAAGATCGCAAAAAAGGACCTCTATCCCTTTCCCCGTATCGACGACACACTCGAATGTCTTCACGGCGCCCAATATTTCTCGTTTATTGACCTTCGCTCAGGTTATTGACAGATTGCTTTTGACCCACTGGACCGCTAAAAAACCGCATTCGTAACTCCCGATGGCCTGTATCACCTTAAAGTGATGCCTTTCGGCCTTTGCAATGCGCCGGCCACATTCGAGCGCATGATGGATTCGCTTCTTCGTGGCTTGAAATGGTCAACCTGCTTGTGCTACCTTGACGATGTCATTGTTTTTTCGCCATTTGACAGCCATCTTCAGCGCCTCTCCGCCATTCTCGAGGTATTCCGCAGTGCCGGTCTCCAACTCAACGCCTCAAAATGCTGTTTCGGACGCCGTGAAATAACCGTACTTGGTCACCTCGTCAACGCGACAGGTGTCCAGCCCGATCCTGAAAAAGTTCGCGCCGTCAAGCATTTTCCTGTACCTTGTTCGGCCAAAGACGTAGGCAGTTTTATAGGATTGTGCTCCTATTTCCGACGTTTTATTCGTAATTTCGCCGACATTGCGCGTCCCCTTACTGCACTCCTCAAAAAAGACGTTGCTTTTACATGGGGCTCACCCCAAGCTGCTGCCTTTTCGGCGCTTATAGCAGTGTTGCCAGGTTTGGCTATGTATAGCCAAATTGGGCTACAGGAAAAAAATGTTTGGCGTCGACATGGACGAGTTGGCTATGTGGCTATATTTGGGCTACTGAAAATCTGCGACTTGGCTTTGTTTGGGCTATAAGTGGCGCCCTAATCCACGCTCCAGAGGTCGCTTTGATCGGGTAGAAGCAAATATCGAAGGCTTTGTTTTAGCTGGCTGAGCCGGCGGCGCGGTTGTGCATGTGTGCGTGCGCGAAATGACCGCCCCTCCCCTTCCCTCTCTGCGCCGTTGTCTGAGCCGGTGGCTTTGATCTTGGATGCACTTAAACTTACACCCCGCTTGAGCGTTATGCACCCGATCCCGAGCATGGGGATGAACATGGGAGTAGTGGGTTTTTCACAGTACACTGTACTAGCATGGGTATGCTCAGGAAGGGAGAGCAATAACATAGGGTCTGGGCCGTCGGGCGATCGGGGCGCCGACATGAAAGAATGGAAGCACGGTGGATGACACGCCCCAGTGTGTTCATGGCCATCTCTTAATTCTGGATGAAGTATCGCGCCGGGCACAGCTTTTGACATACTCCACGTATCTCGCGCGAAG
>NC_051157.2:154998376-155045991 GCF_013339745.2 Dermacentor silvarum | reverse complement strand
GGGCCAGAAATCCGGTTAGAAGTGTTCCATATAATTGCTATCGCAATAACATGAATTGTAGGAGAAACAATTGCACCTAATGACGTTGGCCGATTCTCGATGTCATTCTTCGTACATGGCATGATTCAACAGGAGGTACTCTGTGCGAAATACGTGTTTTTTGAGCTGTGATTGTTATCAGGTCGCATGGCTCAATCATCGCCAGTTCTGTTAATTCCTCAAGAAGTCGGAACCTAAGTTTGGGGTCCTTCTGCATTACAGGGCAATTCGATCACCAATCTGCGTAAAAGCTTTATCTCGTTTCTTAACTTTAGAAGAAAAAGTTCCTTGCACAGAAAGATCCCCCCGAACCATTACTGTCCAGTGAGGAGTAGCTTTTGAAATTGGCCTATTGCGTCGACCACGTACCACATGAAAAAGCTCGATGTGAAGCTGCAAGGAGAAAAATATTTATTCATGTACATGAACATAAAAGACTTCAGGTCAAAACTGCAGTTTTTATTTTGAGAAACAGGTGCAAAATTGAAAGTGGGTGCATTTCCCCTGCTGTTTGAGGATTTGTGCGAGCAAAGTAGTTCATTTGTTACCCACTTGTGAAAAGACTTCTCGCCGATCTGTACACAGAATTCCTGAGCGGTTTTCTGACCTTGATGCAGGAAGGAAGTACTGCCAACGTTCCGAAATATATTTAGCAATGATGGGATGCATGACAGGTTCCTTTAAAGTGGATTTAATTAAACGGCATTCAAACGACTTCTCGAACGACAAGTACACAAAAGAAAATGTAATTTCTATAAATTACAACGTTGTGGACAGTTCCCAAACTTAAAACAATAACCCCGCGGGCACATGTCATCTTATAGTACTACCTATCTTTGTAAGCAAACTTCCCAAGAAGTTGGAAGTGAAGGTACAGGGTTAATTTGTCGGAAGAACACCTGAGTTACTTGTTTATCATCGACACATCAAACAACTTGCTGCCACAGTTCATTGAAATAAAAAAGTCGAAGCATCGGGTCCACAACTCACGTTAACTCTCGTTCTAAGTTAGGCAATGGGACGTAATTCTCATGCGTTCAAATAAACTACATTACGCTCAGTGATCTGTGCAGTAGTTTGCTGTCGTCACATGCTTTCTAATTTGTACACATGCTAATATTGTAAATATGTGAATATGCTAATGTAATTATGTGATATTTCGTATCCTCCGCATTTTTTTGAAACTTGTACTCCACATTGTCATTGGCGTGATTACACATTTGATAGTTTTGTTAATCAGCTGCTTCTGCTATAGTATGCTGGAAGTTGTAGCCGTTTCGATTGGCTCTATTCTGATAGTACAGTTGTACCTTGTAGCAGTGACCACCATCGTTCTTAGTCGCCAATCAATAGTAGACACCCGCGCATTGGCGAAGGGAGGAGATGAAGAAGAGACGGACACAAGCGCTGACTTCCAGCTAATATTTTTATTAAGAAACGCGCAAACAGTATTTACAGTCGCACCCATGATTTCCAAATGAATTGCCGCGTTGCCGCGTTGAAGAACATAACAAATAAAAAAAAAACATCGTAAGTAAAAAGAAAGAAAAGCAGAACAAAACAGCATTATCAGTCTTAAAAAAGTCCGCCTCCATTCTACCCTATTAAAGTGGATGTAGAGCGGTTGCTGCCGACGGTATTGACCCTTTTCGCGACGATCCCGTGGGCGCTGCCATGTTTGATCACGTGGTGACGCGTCCATTGCTTGCCTCAACTGCCTCCGTTGCCTCCTTGTTTACAATGGAAGTGTACGACGCCGGCGCGGCTTAGAAAACCTCTGTTTTCGGAGATATCGTAGACGGTGACTAGGTGGACGACACGAAGCTTTGATCACAGCTTCAGAGAACATGTAAAAGCGCTTTCGGAGCTGATTAAGCTATGTCCAAACGGCGCAAGCAGCCTATTTGGTGCTTGTTCTAAAAGCGGGGCTAAATATTATTCCAAGCTATCCCAGCTTTCGATTATGAATTCAGTCAGGATTAGTGTGTTTTGCTCTTTGTTCTTTATTCGGCAAATATTTTGAAGCAGTGGCTTGTCAGTTTTTGACTCAGTGAAGTTCCTCGGTGCGGCCACTGTCTGATTATTTCTGCCTTAGCACTCGCGGGTGTGCTCAGTTCCGATAGATTGTTCTTGCTGAGGCACAATGCTTGAAACGTAGCTGTTTGTACATTGTAATACTTGTAGCAAATATATATTACAGCTAGTAACTCGCTCACTCTTGTGGCCGTCACGAAACATTCAGCTTCGACCATTCGTGCGCCATAGGTGTAGTCCGTCATTTATTGTGCGTATACAGTGCGCTATATTCAAGTGTGCGCCCTTCACTTATTTCTTGATACGTCGGCGATAGAGGTGGGCGGGAATCAGATGTGTATAGAGAACGTGCGCGAAACTACTATGCAGGAAGCCGGCGCTACTCCCTTTGTCATTGTTTAACGGTGGCTACTCACTCTTGCCGACGTTCTGGGGTTGAAGCCCTTTCTTTGAAGGTTAGCGATACAAGGCTGGCGGAATGAGCAAATTTCTGTACCTTCGAGGAAAGCCGTACATCACGAAGTGCCAGGTAACACGTTCGGACAGTTGCAGCAGCGGTCCGCGAACTTGGCCACACAGATTCAGTTCTATTCCTTAACATGCCAGTCACTATTTTTGCCAGCCAACTACTGCACACGTCTTCATCCACATGATTCAATCCTAGCATGATTGGAGCACAGTGTGTTAGCGAAAACTCAGTTGCATTTCCGACAGCTGATCGCACAGAAGCAAGGTAGAAGCAGTAATGGTTTCGTATTCGTGCGTGTCGCTGAGGAGAGGTATGGCGCGCCGCCGTGAGCGCCATCTCGTTCTCTGAAACAAACTGCTCCGCGAAAAGGGTCAATACCAATCACCACCACCACAAGCGACGTACATCGCGCGCGGGCGCACGTGTGCGGAAGTGCAACGTTGTCCTCATTCTTCTAGGCCCTCCTCCAAGCGCAAGTGCCTTATTGAAATAATTGAATTTTTCAAAGTAAATTGCGTCAGACAATTCGTAAACTAGGACTACACACAAGCTGCAGACATGACATCTTCGGTTTGTAATTCAAATGTACAAGAAAACATATTTCTGCTACGCCTAGTCCCTCAGGACCTCAATAAAAGTTCATTGTCTGTCTGTCTGCTACGCGGAAGCTCAAAGACAAAGCCCTTTTCTGGCTGCCGTGGGAGGTCTGTCTGAGAGGCCGCGGCCGCTAGGGGGTGGCACTGTTTTTGGGCGAGCACAGAACGAGCCCCCGAAGGATCACGACCAACTAGAGGCTAACAGTTTCGCTGTAAAAAAAGAAAAAAAGCATCAATGAGGCAATAGAGTGCAGTATTTGCGGTGCATGAATATATGCTAGTTCTTTTTTTTTTGTGTGTGTGCTTCCCAAGGCAACCGAAGGCTTACTGACACAAGCACCCTTGGCTATAACTGCGGCCTCAGTTGTTACCTTTGTGCGATCACTCGCATTCTTCGTAATAATTGAAGCCTGGCGAAAGATCCGCAAAATATATATATATATATGTATATATGTTTGGGCCCTTGTTCATAGAAATCTTCGCTGGAAGTCAGCGCTCGTGTCCGTCTCTTCTTTCAACCGTCTGTTGAATGAATGAATGAATTACCAAGTAGCCCGGTCATACACTTTGAGAATCTGAGAGCCTTTGTAATTATGTTGAAGTTTCTTTCCTACTTCCTGCATACGCTGCCTCGTGCCTTGTTTCAGTGCTGTCGCACTTTGTGATTGCCGTATGTGTCATTTCGATTCATCTCCTGGGCCGCTATCTTGTACGCGTTCGAAAAGCCGACTTCCTGTTTCGTCTCACACGATTGCCCAGGCCCCGCCGATATCACGGCCTAGGCCAATCTAGGCCAATCGGGTGAGGTGAAACCGAACGTAGGCTTTTCGAACGCGTACAAGATAGCGGTCCTGTTCTCTGTAAATGTTGTGAAACTCATACGCGCTCTAGAAAGCCTTTATGTTCGGCGTGTTCCGTGCCAAAACTGTACGACGTTGTTATAAACTAAATAGGAAGTTCCGACATAAATAACTTTTAACTCCGTGCCTCAGATGTTGCTTTTTTCTTTTTTTTTATCCACGCTTGAAAGCGTGCGATGAAACACCTACTCCTTAGGGCTTGACGATTTGGTCGATTACCGATCGGGTAATGTATTAGTGGCCCAGTCGGGGTTAATTTTTCGTCCAAGTTCATCGAGCAAGGTTGAACCACACAAAAAAAATTAGCATAGCCTGTCATTCGAAAATGATTGTGCGCACCTGAACATATCTCGAAGTAACTAGTTTACTTAGGAGTAAGGTATCTTGTACTTCGTAAATGGCATATCCCAAAATATGGAAATTAATTAAGGCTGCATATATAAACTAACAACACTAACAGCTCGAGCATTGTATGCTCTGCGCTCACGCTGTTAGTCGAGATATGTTAAACCAACTAGTGCATACCGGCCCCTTGCAGAAGGCTGCATGGCTGCAATCACAGAGAGCAGAAAGTAAAAAAAGAAAAGAAAGAAAGAAAGAAAGAGATGTGCGGTTTTCAAACGCGTAGTCATGTAGCATTTATACATTTCATTTTAATAAATGAAACTTATACTGCAACCAGCTAGAGTCGTATTTCATTTCAAACTATAAAAAAAATAAAAAGAAGAACATTGTCAAGGATAAGATAGCGCTATGAACAGGATAGAGAGGGAGGTGAAAAAAACACGAGTGCTCTCTTTCTCTCTCGCCTGCGTATTGTGCTTTTTCATTATTCACAATGCTGCACCTACTGGCATATTCTTATAGATAACTGAAACATAAATAGTACGCACAACGGTTAACATGGATTTCTAAAAATACAGGAGTTGCGGTAATGGCACACAAGCAAAAGAAATAGCCCTTTGTAATTAATGGTGGCGTTTTCCCTGACCCGCTCAACGTCTCGCATATTTATCCTTGGTGCAGATGAAATTACTGAAAAAGCAAACAACTGCGCGATACCTTGAAATATACACAAGTTTGTCTGCCACCTACGAGTGTTTAAAATTTCAAGTTGATGTACCCACGGTGACTTGACAGTAAAGGCGAAATTCTAGTCTTCAAATACTTATTTCGTTCCTTTTGTGGTCGTCGTGCTAGAAGGCGAGCGCTGCTAATTAAAGTAGGGTATTATCTCAAAGAAGCATGTCCATTAATTGAAATTAAAAATTTAGTCTAATGTCCACTATCGTTGCTTACGTTTACGAATTTATATTGACGAATATTTATTTCATTCTTTTATTTTCCGGCTCTCGATACCACTACTGGTCGCCCATCCGGCTCTCTGCCCCAAAAGTTTGGAGACCCCTGGTCTAGAGGAAAACGAAAAAGAAACTTCTAGGGAATGTGATAAGGAATTTAGGAACATAACAAAAGGAAGAAGTATGCAAGATTGCAAAGAGGGGAGGAAGGGGGGGGGGGGGGCGATGAGACAGCAGCGCCCAGACAAACGAAGACGCGCGTTCGCAGCACTTCGTGACTTTCTGGGAGACACAAAGTTTGTGCAGCCTCTTTGAAAGGGAATCAAGCGTGAATGTGCTCAGTACTTCGTGCACGTTTATTTGCACCTGCACGTATCTTGTTTCATGGTGCCTCGTTCCTCTATGCGTGCAACTGGCTCTTTTTTGTGTTTGTTTTGTTTATCACGCCATGACTGCACAGATAGAGATTGTTCTGGTAACGCCCGTTGTGACTGGACGTTCGCGTGTCGCTGATACAGCGCGTTCTGACTATGCAGATTGTATAGCAGGCTATATGCGCCCGAGTTATGCGATGCTCTATTTCACCGCTCGTTGAACTTTCTGCCTTGTTTTCTTTTCTGTTTTTTTTTTACATTGCTTAGTCACTTGAATTTATAGTTGATGAGCATTTTAGCCGGCTCTTACGGGGAGCATTGTTTTAATATGTCATGATAATTTATTATTCAACAACAACGAGCACGTTTTCTTGATGACTTTTTTACTTAATTACACCACTTTCACAGTAGAGTGTAGAATGTCAAAAGACCAATAACATAAAGGGCCATGACTCCCATTTCGAAGCACTCTCGACGCGTCATTACTTCTTCGTCGGCAACGGCTGCTTGTCGCTGTTGAGTGTGAGCGTCCAGATCCCAATTTTCGGCTGCGGCGCATCCCTGCGGCTCGTGAGTGTTTTGCACCGCTGGCGGCGAAGGTGTCACCGAGGCCTCTGCCGCGGACCTCGTGCGGGGCTGGCCGAATAGGTAGAAGCTTATCACCGTGAACACTATGGTCACGACGATATTCAAAGCAATCATAAGCATCGTGTCGAGTCTGGTGGTGCCCTGTTAGAAAAAAGACGGGACTTCAGCAATGGCAAATCATCAGTGATCAAGTGCCATGACACACATACACAGAGAGAGAGAAGTGATAAAGGAAATGCAGGGAGGTTAAACAAATTTTGCCCACTTGGCTATCATGCGCTGGGGATCGAAGGCAGAAAATGGACTGAAAGACGAGAGGGAGGCAAGTTCACGGTATGCATGGACACACAAACACATAGTAAAGCGTTCTTCGTTGATCCCGAGAGACGTTTAAGAACCCCAAATGGTCAAACTTAATCCGGAGCTCTCCACTACGGCATGCCTCATAATCTGAACTGGTTTTGGCCCGTGAAACCCCAGAAAGAAGTTCATCCCGAGTGGTCGCGCGTTATGACAGCAGCGAGCGTGCGGTCTCAAGATAGTTCCGGTCGCGTGCATTATTACTGGAACTGCAAGTGTGTTTTTAAGTTGTTGCAATGTAGGGAAGTCTCCTTTTACGCTTTCAGATAAAAGAAAGGCGCATAACGACTCAACGCCAATAATTACATTTTTTTCGTAAAACTTAGGGCAAACTTCACTTGTGAATTTGTAGTTATGTAAAGGGGAGAAATTAACTGAAAATCTGCGTGCTTTTTTTTAACGCAATTCTGCAACTCGTCATTGCCTTTATTGCCCGCTAAATGTAGCGCGTTACGACAGTGGGCGAAACCGGAAGCTGTGCAGAGCCTCTGTTTATAAGCAGCCAAAGTGATCTCAAGAGACGCAGCAGCGCTATGGGGCTTAGCACATCGGAGACGCACGAGGCCACAATAACAAGATCTTCTCTTCTGTAAAAGGTGAGCCATCTTAGTGCCCTAAAGCTGCCGTTTAATGGCAAGCCACTCAACTTCATGTGATGAGCAGTCACAGAGGATAGGTGTTTAAGGTTTGTTTTAAGCCATATGTGATAGAAAGCCATGACATTTTAATGCTTCCTCTCTCGTCCATCACGCTTAGCGAGTATCACGTGGTAGATCATATGTTTAACGTTTCTATAACAGTGGAGCCATATTGCGGTCCACGAAATGAGTCAGCGACGGCACCATATGACGCATGAATTTACTAGTATACGCTGAGCCCGCGCGAACAGTTCGCGCGCGCATCTTCTTGCTTTGCGTTGTGCGGAGTGGCTTTACCTACGGCTCCATGTCATAGATGATCAAAACAGGGCGACGTGAATACCGGCACGAAAAAAAGTGCGCGGCACCATATATGGACGTTTCAAGGGCTAATTTAGAATAACGTGGGCGGGGGAAAACATAGAAAGAGAAAGTGAAAGCTAGAAAAAAAATAAAATAGCAAAGTTCAGCCTTCTGACAAATAGGAAACTAAGCGATATCGAGTCTATTCAATCAAATTATATTTTCCTTTGGCAGAAATACAGAAACTGTTCAGTTTGATGCATTTTGAGGCATAAATTTAATTGAGATCCTGCATTGGTGGCGAACTTGTGCGGTGCCATTGTAAAACAATGATGTTAAATGGTCAGGCGAATTTTAGAAGAAATAAAAAGGCAAATATCTTTACTCCCAGATTTGTTATTTTCATTGTGTTTTTTTTATTGGCCGGAAATAGTCTGGTATGATCTTTTACGGCGTAGTAAACTAAGCGGCCCATACTGCAGCTGTTTCTGGTTCTTCGGGCTAAATAACGTGCAGATTTGGGCTATATCGTTGGGTTCTATATAAAAAAAAGAAACACAAAAGACTCGGATGAAGGACAAGATAACGCAAGCGCTGACTGAAGCTGGAGGTATTATTGAGTTGCAAGGCACCTCAACGTTGACTTTCTTTACACAACAAGAAAACCCCCCAGATGAAACAACATTCTAAAGAAAGCGTTAGCTGCAAGACCGCAGGAAGAATAGCAACATGGGAAAATATTGTTCAATCAAATAGCCCAACTTCGCACTCTTCTACAGATGAAGCAGTGAAATAACCGATACTCACTGCGGAAAAACCCGGCAATAACACCTCGTTCTCTGTAGCCGAACCCCAAAGGACGATCCAAGGCAGATATATCACGAGAGCTTTGGTCAAGGACTACGTAACTTGGATGGCCATTCGGCAAGTTGGACGAAGACAGCTTCTGGTAAGCGTTGAACGCGGTAAAGAAGCTCCAATTGACGAAGGGCAAACTCTCCCAAGAGTATAATCACTCGATCGGCGTTGACAGCAATCCCAAAGCACGGAAGACTCCAGAGAGGCTTGAACACGTCAATCCTCTGTCACCAACATCGACCCTGTGTAGATTGTTGAAACAGATCACCCCTTTCTGGGTTAGTCGTTTTTATCATGAGGTTCATGGGGGTTGCCGAATGATAAATAAGATATTCGGACAAGGCTGCTGTATTGGACAAAGATCCCCTTGTGAACAAAATTTATATATCTTTATTTTATCACTTAGATAATGTACGGCCTTTCAGTCTGGTTTCCGCAGCAGCCCCAGTACGCAGTCTCTACTACCGCCGGTGCATCATCAACGGAACCCAAAGGGAGAATAAGGGCTAACAGGGCGTTCTTGCAGCCATTGACTTCAAAACGCTTTCCTCGTGGTGGCCTGCAATGCCCTGATCAATGATATTAAAACACTTTCGGGGCATTACAGGCTGTTTCTCACATTTTGCGAAAACTTTTTTGAATGGTCGCACTTGAGAGGTCCTAAGTGGAAGTTTGGACCACAAGATTTACGTGAATCGACTTCACGAGCCTCAAGGAGGTATATGGGTCTGAACCGATACCAAGAGTGTCACCGCAGGTAAGCCGTGTCAATTGTACCACTTGGGCTCTGCCAATCCTTCGAACGTGACCTGCCTCTACAGGGACTTGAACTTCAGTAGCTCAAGTGCGCCAAAAGAAAGCCCGTGAAACCACCAAAAAGCCACCGCGGTGCGCTGCTTGCACGGAAAAATGGCTTTGCTTTAAGCACGGAAACTAAAGCTACGCTACCAATAACATGTCACCAACAACTGAAAGTGATCTTTTAAAATCAGACTTCTACGTAACAAATTACATGTAAATAGTTGTAACAAACTATAGGTACTGTTATTTTTGTAATTTATTGATTACTTTTTCTACTCACTAACATACACGTCAATTCAGTTACTGTTTTCAGTAACCAATTACACGTAACCAGTTACTCTTTTGACGAGACATGCTGTAACAGACGGCGTTGTTTAGAGCACTTGAATTTGCCGGAAACTGCAGCAAGTATACCGAGGTCGTGGCATGCAGCAGCATCGCGGATTCGCAGAATACAGACCATCGAACGCAGGAATCAGTGTTTGTTTTGTTATCTCTTTACCGACAATTTAAACTGGTGCTGCTCTGGCTCGATAGCGACAGACACATCCGACGTTTGTGGCAGGAAATCACGCACGCATTTTCAGCTTCTCATTAGCTCTACCGAGAGCGCCTTCGAGCTCCAGCAACAACGAAGTGCTGCGCTTCATACTAAACCTAGATGCGAGCATCACGGCATTGAATAGCCAAAAATCTTGCTCGCAAGTTCGCACAACGCCGCTCTTCTCTTCAGTGTGCACATCGAGCTAGTTTTCTGTTTCATTGTTGTCTTTACAAGATAACGAGGAAAATGAAAATGAAATTTGGAAAAGCAATTGTTAGTGAAGATAAATAATGTACGCTTTCTTTTAAACTGGTCTACGTTAGCTGGGACGCTCCGTATGTTTGCATGATCAGGAAAAATATGTTGTAGACATACCACTTGCTCCACAGCTAGCATTTTTGGTCACCGATTTCAGGGAGGAGCAGTCACCGTAGAGGTCATCTGCCAGGAAACGCGTAAGGGATGGAAGGCCAGGAGGTTCCATGGTGTCGGGAGCCAGGGTGCAAAAAATGCTTGAAGCCTGGTCGTGCCCCAACACATGTCCCAAGATTATACGGGATATTCTCGTAGGCATTGACTAGATTAGTTCTCCATGAATGGCAGTTCATGTGCATTTTTTTATATTTCTCAATGTTCACATGACCTAACTGTTAATGCTTGTGTCGTTCTTCTACACTTGTGATCTTTTTTTCGTTATCTAATTTCTTTCATGATCCTTAGTTTCTTAGTGCTTTGTTATTGTGCTGCAGATTTGTTTTGGCGACGTCTTGCAGTTTCGTTACTTTTTTAGGCGTGTGCGAATAGCAGTTTATGATACTGAATCGAGTACAAATCGAATAGAACCAGAGATGATTTGAATCGAATAAGAAATATTTTTACGGATAGCTTGCAAATAATGTACAGCCATTTTCGCATCCTGGTATTGACAATGGACAGTTTCTGTCATAATAGTGTAAGTAAGAAAACCTGCTCTATTAAAAGCTCGAAGGGAGCATTAGGAATATCGTAGCAGATTGTTTACGAACTCCCGGTTCTTCAGAGAATACGCGGTCATGCATTATCATATAAAGCTTGTAAAGGAAACGTTAAGGGCTAAATACTATTTGTGTATACCTTCGCAACCAAACCAGACATGCGTGTCGTTCGCAGCGATGGCTGCATAAAAAAAACGCACTTTTTCTCAAGTTCAAATTGTCCCGGCAGATAGCGCCGCGATTGTATGTTGCATTGAAAGGTATTCTAATTGAACCCCATAAGAGGGACGGGGGGGAGGTGACACAAGTGCGGAAATAAATAGTACCAAGTAATATCAACAGCCGATTGCATGTATTAACATAATATTGCGAGTGATCATGTTTAGCCGGAAGTGCCTGGCAGTGTGAGTGACGCAGCGGTCTCTAAAACGTGAATGAATTGAATTGAATTCTGGTGTTTTACGTGCCAAAACCATGATTTGATTATGAGTCACGCCGAAGTGGGCAAATCCGGATTAATTTCGACCACCAGGGGATTTTTCACATGGGAAAGGTTCTGTGCACTTGATCTCGCGGGAGACTAATACCGACCGCAACATTGCCCAAGGTTAGCGGTATAGAAAACTTCATGCTGGCAACTCTGGGATGCTCACCGAAACTATCTCTATCGTGTACCCAGAATGGAGGCCGAAATTCCCTAGTCAAGTCGACCAGTTGAACCGGCGAAGTGAAACTCGCTGTGCATATTTTTTCGCTGCTGCCCATATGATTAATGATGGACCCGCCTATGCGCATTGTTCTGTTTATAATATATTCTGTGTTTGTTTGTTTTATAGGCTGACTTTATTTGAACTTGTGAATCGATAAGTCGCGCAGTGTGTGCCGCTATGAGATGCAGAATATGCAAAGGCACAAACGGAACCGAGATCGAGTTTTCTCAGACTTGCAAAATTTTTACAATAATCGGTTCAGGTCAGCCTGCTAGCTGGAACCATGCAGTGCTGATGACATGCTGATTGCAAAATAAACTGCACCACCATAAGTTTAGCAACTGCCTTGCGGAATATATAGCATTACATTTGCTAAATGTGTTGAGCATCGACAAGATCGAACGACCTACAGAACGCTGATTTGCGCACGGCAAGATATGTCAAGGACGGGTGTGATGGGCCAGGGAAGCTAAGAAACCGCCACAACAAACAGGTGGGAGCTCGGCAGGTAGGTGAATGGCCCCGAAGTCCACGCAAAAACAAATAGAGGAATGCTAGGCGCCGCCACACCGTTCAAATATCAGGTGAATGTTGAAGAGTGTGACAGTGACTAACCAGAAAATAATTTTAAGTATGGGGAGACCGCATAAGTCGTCAAGAACGAGTCGAGAGAGCGTCCCGTCATCGTCACTGCCCGATCGCTCAACACCAGACGGCCGTGGCCAGTCGCCTAGCTGAGGCTCACCTACCCTGTCTGCTAACTTGGATTTCTCATAAATAAATTAAATATAGTTTCATTTATTTATTCACTTTCTCTTCAGAATAAGCTGCAAGTGTAAACCTTGCGCCCACGTTCATCTCCTGTGTGCACACACGTTGAAATCTGGCGCACGCACGTACGAGGAGGGGGAGGCGATAAGGTGACCGCGGCACGCAGTCGCGTGACTTCACAAAGGGACATCTCCGCCTCGCAAATCTAGGGAAGCGCACAAGACGAGATCTGGCAACACTGGTGTGTTCTGGTGGGGATTTAGTCGCGCCCCTTGAGCGCACCCCCACTGCTACCTGCGCATGCGCTGCGTTGTATTCTAAGGGGCTGTAATTCTATTTCATGGGTCTACAAAGAAGGCGACCTTGTCTCCGGCATGGTCTAGTGGTTAGGATACCTGGCTCTCACCCAGGAGGCCCGGGTTCGATTCCCGGTGTCGGAAGTACTTTTATCGCTTGTTTGCTTTTTATTATTTTCTTTAGTACGCACTGACGGGGTACCATCTTTCAAATGCCTATGCAGCTAGCTCTCGAGAAATGCTGAACTCGCCCCACGGCATAGGCTTTCTGCAATATTATATCTGTACATCCTGCTTCTCGCGCTGTTCGTTCCTGGTTGACGATCTCTCACTCCGAGGCCATGATTTATGCGTACTGCAGTCATCGCCACTCGTATTCGCGAGGACTGCGGCGGAAGGGAGGAGAGCAGTGAGATAGGTTAGGTTAGGGTGACGGCAAGCCAAGCAGATGGTCACACTGGTCTCCTCCCTTCTGTCCGCGGACCTCGTGCCTCCGCCGTTTTAGCAACGCGGCGCATGCGCAGACAGCAGTTGGGGTGAGATCAGGTACAAAAAACCTCTGCCTTTTTACACGGCCCCAATGCACGGGTCAAGAGCGTTATTACATTTTGCCTCCATCGAAATGCGACCGCCGCGGCCGGGATTTGATCCCGCGAGCTGGGCTCCAATGCGTTATTTCCACTGTAGATGGGATGAAAGTCAGCACATTTCCCGTGACTTTCATGCTTCATGGTGTCAAGTCGATAACGTAAAGCATTGAAAATGTATTCGAAAGATATTTGGATTTTCTGAGTGGGGACCTAATCGAATAGCGACCATTCGATTCGAGGACTAAATCTAATTGGGAATTCTTCGATTCGTTATTACAATTTTTAGAATATTCTCACACCGCTACTTTTTCTTGTTTTTCTTTCGTCGTTAAGATTTTAGCTACCTAGCCCTTTCTATAGCCAAACTTCCCGTATTTCAGGGCAAATAAATAAAGAGAAGGTGCCAGAGGGGGAGATGTGGTTACATGTAATGCCGACAGAGAACACAAAGGACGCTTTTGTCAAGGTCAAGAAACCAGCATCACGTGCCTACTCGAAATGAACGTGCGCCAAAGAATCATTTTGTCCTGGTCTCCATCTCTTTCCTTATCTGGGGTGTTTGCTTTTGTTAGCAGAATTTTCAAAAATCGATCCGCTGTGGCATATATCACAAATTGACTCATTGAGCTAGATTACTCTCAGAGGCAGACATTGTTTACAAGATTAATCAAAACGAATATATTACTCAAAAATACCTTTTAAATTAATTACTTGATGCACATATAGCAATTTACGAATTGCAGTCGATGACATTGAAAGTCATATCCATTTGGGACAAATTCTGAGGATTACACAGAAATGCGTTCCTAAAGTTTGCATTGGTGTTCCAATAAGTTTTCAGGTCTAATGCGTAAAAAGAAGCCATTTGTGTGAAAAAAATTTACCGATGATTACGATACTCCGTAATGCGAAATTTGAGTGCAGCTTTGTACGTGTTTTAATTTCGCGATATATTGCCAGGCGCGGGCAATCTGTCTCGTGCGGCACGTTGCAAACGGAACGAAGTGTGGCGCGACTGCCTCGCTATAATCGGGAGATCGCGAGAGGCAGCGCGTAGGTGACGCGTGGGCGCGACACACAGCAGCCGCCGCTGGCAGACCTACGCTCATGCAGCGCTTTGTTTCCATATATGGTATCGGTGGCGTCATTGGTGAACAGACGACGTGAGCTACTCTGGCGCCACCTCGTAGCCATCGAGGCCGCAGAGCTAGTACTACGCTTTTCTTATCATGCTTTCGCCGCACCCACTTCCTGCGCTTTCGGACTCATGGTTCCGCTGGACCCTTCTTCATTTTCCTCCTCGCGCTCTTTTCACTATCGCCGCCTTTCATCCGCGCGCCGCGTTCGCTCTTTCATCCTTCGCTGTGCTCGTTCGCTCGGTTACGAGGATGTCCAATTACTTAAGGACGGCGCCGACGCTCGCCGCGGAAACAGGCGCCTAAGAGGTGTGCTCCAAAATGTAAGTGGAGAAAGAGTGACTTTTTACCTCAAGTTTGACAGTGTTTATTTCAAAACTGGAGCTAGTTTTAAAATTAGTTCCAGGTGGATGTACCTGGTGAAATCACTGACTACAGTTGGTGTACTGCAATATGCGCACTTAAGGAAAGTTTTGAAAAGTTGATTAGTAAAATTTTGTTAATTATTGAATTACGCATTTTCATTTCCCGTGTAAGTAACTAGCGTCTCGTCAAATAATACAGCTGAATGAGTCAGTTTGTGCTATATGCTAAATGTACAATATTTAAAAATGTTTAAAGTATGTAAAGAAGTCCGTTATATCCGTGCCTTCCATTTGCCGAGTAGCTTTTTTGACGTGAAACTCTTAGTACTGTTCATTTTGCACGAAAATTAAGCTCCTGGACTTCCATACCAAGGGGAAGAATCACCAAGTTTGAAGCACAACAAACATGTTATTGTAAAGCCGTTTCTACAAACCCATTTTGATTTTGGTTTCGAGAAGGTTACGAGTCTTGGCATCAAGACGCTGAAGTTGGTCACGGGTGAGCGTAACATCGCGACGGTTCAGGCCTCGTTCCGATTCGCTGGGTAGTTTGCTGTTATACTTCAGAAGCAGGCATGAGGAGGGGGGAATGGAGGTGAGTATATTGTGTAGTCACGAGCATGGTCCTTAAACTTAATCACTCCAAAGAATAAGTCCATCTTCTCGTCGCAGCTATGTGTTCTCAGGCTTCAATTCCTCCTCTCCACGTCACCTTTGGGACAGGTCCAGAAAGGTAAGAAAGGGGCAGGCACCACTGACCGAAACCAGGCTGATCGCACGCACTGTACGGCGAACCGTACTAGTATAGCACATACGATTTCTCAATAAAAGTTTATAAATAGCGGAGCTGTTTAAGCTGACTGTGAGTCCCTAACGCGCGAACAGAAAATGTGGGCCGATCCTAGCGGTAGTGCAGAAAGGGTACAAGCGCAATGGCACATATCCCTGTGAACTAGGGAAAGTGTTTAAGCTCGAGGATGGTCCGTCGAGTGTGCGGCGCAAAACCTCCGATAGCCAGTCAATAGGTAATCGATAATCGATCAATAATCAATAAATTACGGGAAATGTTGGGGATGACTTGGTAGTGCTTAGCCTAGCCCAAATAGGTGGCTGATCAGCTCCGCTGCTTCTATAGCCTTGCGCCACTAGTGCAAGCTACGCTAATTTTCTCATCGGTCACTTACTCTTACAATGGTCACTTACTCTTACAGAGACCCCAAACTTCGTGGCTCTTGTATCGCTTGCCACAAAACCTTACCGTCAGCCGGCAGTCTGGTGTGCGTTGCGTTCGGACATATTGTGTGATCTGGCGTGGTTTCCCAGGATATTATTGACAAGCAGCAATTAGTATACCTCCTCGAATTTTCTTCGTACGTCCGGCCAAGTAACGTCAGTCGCTCGCACAAAAACGATACACATTTGTGGAATTTAAACCAAGGATCCTTAGCGGAGTAGCCACGAAATTGACACGTGGTACGTTCCACCGAGGGAGAAGTACAGCGGCAGGAGGAAAGCACAAAACGAACAATCGTGACAAATGCATAACAACAAAAAAGAACGTAACAGAAAAAAAAATGTTGGCGCCGGTTTTTCTTTTTGAGGCAAAGGATATTGCAGAAATTGTAGAAAAGTGTTTAGAAAGCTAGGTCACGATTTTATGGAATAAATTATGAGTACAGCTTTCTTTTTCTCGGTTTATTTTTGAGGGGGAAAGTAGCGGTGCAACATGCCCAGTTTCGCGACCAATGTGCAGTGGAACGTTACTTAACTGAAGTGATATTGGCGCGTTTGTCCGAACCGTTCGTTAGTGCATCTTTTCCTATTCTTGAGGCGAAAAAAAAGGAAAAGAAAACAAAGCACATTTAAACAACGTCTTATGAGTTACTCAAACAACGCAGTAGGTTTTCATGACTTCAAGTGCGTGTATTGTAGGCGTGGGCGAATATAAGCTTTCTTGAATAGGAATCAAATAGGAATAGTGAAGCGCAGATAAACATATCTACAGCAATAACATTTATTTATTTATTTATCTGGATACCCTAAAGGCCCAGAAGGGCATTACATAGGGGGGGAGGGGGGTGTTGAAACGGGAATAACAAAGTAGTCGCACTGCAGGTGAAAATGGCAATTCAGTAGACACAAGAATGCAAGTCCAAATATAGCATGGTGAACAGAAAATAAAAGCAACAAGGTGTAATACTAACACACACAAAGGACAATTGTCCACATCGTATCCTAAAAATATGCAATGTAAAAATATAAAATAGAAAAACAATGTATAATATACAGTCAGTTCAGAGTAAAAAAGAAATGCTTTTCAGGTACAATCATGGCAGCACTTAACAAACAATTTGAGCATCAGGTGGATAACTTTTGTGTCAGGTGGAATTGTGTCAGTTTCTAATGAAAACGCCAACTGTTACTGTATACAAAAAGAAAACTATTGTGAAATGCCTTGACGTTCAAGAAAGGATTGCAGCGCCGACAGAAAAGATTGAGGATCATTGATAGTGGCAAGGCTAGATGGCAATGAATTCCATTGATCTATTGTTAGTGCTAGAGGTGAGTTGCGGTATTTTTCAGTATGAGCGAAAGTTGGTTTGACTTTCTATGCGTAGTCTAATCAAGACGGTATGCGATGCGCAGGAGAAATATGTGAGCGGGAAAATGACGTGTTACTATGGAACATAGTGTGAAAAAAGGCTAATCGGTCAGATGTTCTGCGCATGGCGAGTGATGGCATTTTGAGGGAGTCTTTCAGTTTGGTGACGCTTTGGAATCGCGAGTAAGGTGACAGGATGAACCGTGCGGCTTTGTTTTCGACCGCTTCGAGATGGTTAGTCCAGGTGACATCATGGGGATGCCAAATGATGGAAGCGTATTCTAACGAAGGCCGAATGAGCGAGTTATATGCTAATAGTCTACTGTCACGTGTAGCGAGGTGAAGGTGCCACTTGAGTAGGTGATGATGATGACAATTATCTGGAATCCCCTTTACAACGGGGCGGTGACAAGTAGATATCTAGCCTGCTTGAGTTATAAGGTGTGCTATACACGTGCTTTTCATTCTAGCATTTTTGTATATATACAAGGGGAAGTAAAAAAAGTAAAGGGACTTTTGTGAAAAAGTATATTTATTCTAATGATACAAAACTGAAACATACAATATTTTTCTACATAACCTCCCTGCACTTCAACGCACTTTGCCCAACGTTGCACAAGTTTTCTTTAATTCCGTCTTAAAAAAAAGTTTTTTTAGTTGCACCTGTACCCAATTTTGCACCGCATCCATGACTTCTGCATCGGTTGGAAATCGTTCCCTAAGCGCTTATTTCAATGGTCCAAACAGATGAAAATCGCTTGGAGCGAGGTCTAGACTGTATGACAGGTGTTCGGGCCATTCGAATCTCAACTCCTTTATTGTTCTGGTCGTCCGCTTGGCAGAATGCGGCTGAGCGTTATCTTGCTGCAGTATGACACCTTTTCGCACTTTTCCACGACGTTTGGATCTGATTGCAGGTTTCAGTTTACTTCGCAACACATCACAATAGTTCTCACTGTTCACCGTTCCGCCTCTTGGGGTGAAATGAACGGCTACCACACCTTCTATGCCCCAGAATAGTGTTCGCATAATCTCACTAGCCGATGGTTGAGGTGTAAATATCTTAACTTCTGGCGATGATAAGTGTTTCTAAACCATGCTCGCCGCCTTACTTTCAGGTTCGTGAGGATGTACCCAAGTTTTATCTACAGTCACAGAGAAATAAAAAGAACGATAAGCGTTTAGCATTACAAAAATACAGAGGCACCGCGACAGCGGACGAGTGTGAAAGCCTTTCTTTTTGTTTCTTTTGTGCGACCATCAATGATGCCTTTATATGCCGCTTCTGAAAATAAAGCATATGGTTGTTGGTCAGCGCTCTGTCCTTTGCTCTTCACTCGTCCTGTGTCGCGCTGTTTCTGTATTCTCCTAATGATGAACCAATCGGCCCCTTTGAACACGCGAATAAGAACAGTTAGCGCCCAACATTTAACTCGTATTAGAAACTTGGAATAGTCGCCTAACCCTACTTTATTGTTAATCGCGTGATATACCCAATGGCCGGCAAATTCACTCGTGAGTCGACTCACTCAGACTCAGAGCGACCCACGAGTCCGAGTCTGGTTGAGTAGAAGTTTGCATAGTGTAAGCGATCCCGGCTGAGTAGAATGTTGGTGAGTCCTATTTCGAGTGATCCCTAAGCAAAAAATATATTTTGTGAGTGAGTCTGAGTGAGTTCAGTTTATTTTGCCGACCCATGCATATATACGCCGGACCATATATGTCATCACCATCATCATCATCAGCAGCAGCCTGTATTCGTGTCCACTGCAGGACGAAGGCCTCTCCCTGTGATCTCCAATTACCCCTGTCTTGCGCTAGCTGATTCCAACTTGCGCCTGCAAATTTCCTAACTTCATCACCCCACCTAGTTTTCGGCCATCCACTGAACTTCTCTTCTCTTGGTATCCATTCTGTTACTATAATGGTTCACCGGTTATCCATCCTACGCATTACGTGGCCTGCCTAGCTCCATTTTTTCCGTTTAATGTGAACTAGAATATCGGCTAGCCACGTTTGCACTCTGATCCATACCGCTCTCTTCCTGTCTCTTAGCGTGAGACCTAACATTTTTCGTTCCATCGCTCTTTGTGAGGTTCTTAACTTGTTCTCGAGCTTCTTTGTTAACCTCCAAGTTTCTGCCCCATATGTTAGCACCGGTAGAATGCAATGATTGTACACTTTTCTTTTCAACGACAGTGGTAAACTCCCAGTCATGATTTGACAATGCCTGCCGTATGAACTCCAACCCAATTTTATTCTTCTGGAAGTTTCTTTCTCATCATCAGGGTCCCCTGTGAGTAATTGACCTAGATAAGCGTACTCCTTTACAGACTCTCGAGGCTGACTGGGGATCCTGAATTCTTGTTCGGTTGCCAGGCATCATATATGTGTTTACATATATATACCCACAGCCCGAAAAGATATTACAGTCGGGAAGGGGGGGGGGGGGGGTTAGGAGGTGACACATGAACAAAGAGATTATGGAAATATTTATTTCAGCCGCATGGCATGATACAGTCTTATAACAAAGTTACATGCAGATATACTTATAGTGCACTAGTGCAACGAAAATGCAGTTAAGAAGTTTACATGTAATTCAATTTTTAATAACAAAATCACATGGCTCATGAATAAATAAAAAAATCACATTACAGGGACATCACAAGGCAATCTGATCCAATTGAGAATACTATGGGAAAACAAAAAATCGTGAACAATTATGTTTTTGAATGTGCTGCCATAAACATACGATCTGTGCGCTCTGACCTATGATACGGTAATGGATGTGGCTCAAGAAGTGTCAAGAGAACTCCACATCGTTGCAAGTCGAATCAGCGCGTGGTAGGAACCGGTGGAGTCTACCATAACACACCAAGGAATTGAGAAATATAACCTAACGAAATATCTTGTGAACGGTATGTAAACGATACGCCGCGATCATTTTTATATTTAGCGTACGACACGCGTGTTTCAACACACGTGCAATTTATTACTAATATCACTTCAGCCGAGTAGACAGCATCGAAAGGAAAATAACAAATGGGCGCTACGGCTACGGGTCACGCAGTGTCCGTGGGCGATGACGGCTGCTCGTCGGTGCTCGTTTCCCCGTCGCCGTCAAGGGTGAGCGCCTGGGGCGCAGTCGTCGGCTGCGTCGCATTCGTGGAGTGCACGGCTGGCGGCGCTGGCGGCGCTAGTGTCTCCGAATCGTGGAGGGGGGCCGTCCGCGCGACCGATTTCGTGCCCAGGCCGAAAACGTAGAAGCTTACCACCGCGGACAGTATGGTCACGACCAGTGCCACGGTGAGGATAATACCCAGGGTGGATAAGGTGGTGCCCTGCAGGGGGACAAAAAAAAGACTGGTCCTCAACGCCGAAAAATCGGCCGCAATGAAGGAAGGGTCTTGACGGAATGGCACGGCTTTTTATGCAGTTTTCTATCCCTTTCTTCACGGGTTATCAAGCGCGTACAGCGTAGGGTACCACTGTTGTTAAAGAAGTGAGACGGTAACGGTATAAATTCAGTTTCTTACAAAAATTACTTGATGGCGTTCCGGCATCTGTAATCGTTCAGCTGTCCCAGGAATGATGGACAATATATGGATCTTTCCAATGTTCGTGCGTGTATCTTCAAAGGTTTTTGTGGCGTTGTTTATTACGCTTACTAAAGATCCGAGAAATAACATCTTTTTAAACGCAAGAAAGCAATGTGTTTCAGCGCCTGCTCATATTCATTGCGTATTGTTCAGTGTATAACGCGATACTTTGTTTAAAACAGTCAATTTGCTAAGTCACCAATCTATCCGAAGCCCCAATGACAAAGTTTAGACAAATCCATGCAATACCAATCATTGCCAGGTTTACTGTACTGCCATACTTGCAGCTTCTGTAGAGATTGTTGCCAGAGTTCCCTCTATAGTGGTATATGCAGAAAAATCTACGAGCAACGGGACTGCAACAGGTCTTACAGCGCGCAGATTTTCTGCGCGCGTCTCATTTTATTGCGATAGCAATTATATGGACACTCCAAAGCAGATTTCTGCCGTCGCCGTCGCCGTGAGGTTCCGTATGACGTCAATGGAGATGAAATCGTCGCCGCGCGCCGCCGAACGCTGCATGTGCGAGTGAAAGGGCGCGAGGGACGCGCGCTTTCACGGGGAGTGAACCCACGGCGGAGAACAAATGCGCGTTCTGCGCCGTGCTCCCTTAAGGTGGATACACACGCGAGGGCAAAATCCCGCCTGCTCCGCGGACAAACAGTGACGTCATCACTTGAATCCTGCGCAGCCGAGTTAGGTCGCATTCGCACAGCCGGACCGCCGTTTGCGGAATCCGCGGGCTTACTCTCGACTCCAACGCTTATTAGCAGCTGCGCGTTTGCATACTCGGCGTGCTCTATATGCCATAGCGCTATGAATTCCTCAACAAGAGCCAAAAGAGTGACGGTCGCCTCGTCACTTAGCGTTTTCTTGTGCACCTCACTCATGTCGAGGTCACGCAGGCTGCGCGGTCTGAGTAAATAGAAATGCGCGCGCAACCATGACTCGCCTTTCCCGCTGCACCACAACAAAAGCACATGCGGTCACTGCTGCACAACAAAAACACACGTGGCTTCAAGCCAACGTTTTTAGATTAGGAAAAGTAATCTAAAAATGTTGCTTGAAGCCGACAACACGCCATCGTAGCCACGCCAATTCGTCTAATGTTGACAGATTTGACGCTGACTACGCTGAATTGAGGTCAGACGACCGCCAAACGGACGGATGGAAATACCGGCGAGCATTTTCAATCCGGACCGCGAGCTGAGGAGGCCGGACTAGGCGAGGGCGGCACGTTTTGATGACGCGCGCGTCACGTGATAAGCCATCCGCTGCGAAAATTCCTCCTCCGTCCGGTCGTGTGAATGCACCTTCAAGGGCTGCAGAAGTAGGCGTCTCTTTCCTCCTTTACAATAACCATATATGTAGAGCAAACGCGCCTTCTTCCGACGCGCGAAAGGCCGTTGGGGGGGGGGGGGGGGGGGAGGGAAGGGAGGCGACGTTTAACTGCGGCACCAAGTGCCTATTTATATCAGAGGCTCCGGCAACAGTCACCAACGCTGCACGCATTTTGAGCGAACGCGGGCAAAACGCCGACGGCGTCGACAACAGTTCTGCGTGTTGCCGGTGCTGCTGCATGTCCGAGTTTATACAGCTGATAAAGCTACTATCATTACTCCGTATAGCTCTCTACCAATTTGCTATCGCCATTGATGCTTCGCCTTTCACGAGAAACTGCGACAACTTTTTTTCATCGGCCGAAGTGATTTCATCTACGGCTCCATTTCTACCTTGAATGATTGAAATGAGGCAGTGGACGGACGGAAACAAAACTACGTGGCTCCACCTCCATGTCTTGCACTTCACGGATACGGCAATAGGACACCGTACCTCTGCTATGCATCTTTGAAAGGGCAAGTAAATATAGCTAACGACAGAGGAAAAAACCAAGGGAGCAAGAAGTAAAACCCACAAAAGGTATTTTTTGCACAGTATGGCTTCACTATAAGAAACTTGAGGCTACACCTTCTATACCATTCAAGTAATCATGTGCGCTGCCGAAATTCAACTTCAGTCAGAAAGGATTTTATTCGATCCAGTTCGAGGCATATAAACTATTTCAGATCCTATAATGATGGTCCATTTGTTCAGTATCACTGCGCTGATAGTTGCAACGATTACGAATAGTGCAGGGAATTGAAGATGTTAACTTAAAGATCTTAACTGCTACATTTTTTTATTGGCGGTAAACCCGTTTTATATTGTTATCCTTCTTGAGGTGGTCTCAAAGCGGCACACACTGCAGCTGTCGAAAAGTGATTGAGATGAGCAAGGTGATCAGTTGGGCTAGTCGGTCGAGTTGAAAACACGGCAAAAAACTATGAGAATTGACAACGTGACACAAGCGCTAACTGCAGCTGACATTTTTGTTCACTTCCGCTGTGCTATAGCCTTCCACAGGAAGGAAATCTTCTATACGATGAATTACACTGACCCAGTACTTCTGATGGCAGATAATGCAGTCATTAGCGCATCGCTCTTAGCTCCCCAACCCACCACAAAGATCCCTGGCGCAAATGTCATGATAACTGCGTTCAAGGACAGCATAACTTGCAATGGACGGCCATTTGGAAACCTCGACAAAGTGTGTTTCTGTACCAAACCATCTTTATGGTTTGCAATAGGAGGAAGTATAGGAGGAGTCGCCGAGGAGGGGAAGACGGCCGTCTTCGCCGCCAATACGACGCCCAGACAGAGAACGTAGAAGCGCGCGCATAACGAAACGCGTTAGGGGTAACATTAAGAGACAGGAAGAAACGTAAGCAGCAGCTTGGATGAAGGGCAACCTCTCCCAAGAATAGGCACCGGGCGGCCGTCGTGAGGCGCCAGCGGCGCGCCGGCGATATGCTGGCGAACAGCGCCGCGAACGGCAGCTGTCAGAGCACTGGCATGTGAAGCAGACGGCGGGACGAAGGCGCTCGGTGCTTCCAATGATTTGGCACTGCGGGTTTTAAGGGCTGACGCACCGGAAAACGCATTTTCGTGTGTCTGCTTTTGAGAAAGGTCGTCACTTGTACGAGGCAGATCACATTTGTGGCATCAGGTATAGTATATAAAGCAGAAAACGAGCGCAAATTGCGATGCAAATGCACCACGCGAACGGAGCTCACCACGGCAAGCTATGACGTGGAACTCCAGAAATTATATTCCAGATCTTATTTTATTGTGCGCGTTAACACTCTCGCGTATTTAATTATTTAAATAGGCGAAGAACACAAAAATTATGGACAGAAGAAAAAGGAGACATACGTCTTCCTTATTCTCTTTCTTGAGCTGTTTCGCCGATCGCACATGTATCAGTAAGTTCCCGTTCTCTGTCCGTTGTAGTTCTTTTATCTTTGCAATGCTTCCCCATTCTTAATTGATTATAAACTAACCCAATTTTCAGTCACGGCCCATTTCATATAGCTTAACGCGACGGGAGCCGTCAGTGGCGGCGAGTGTGAACACGCCACTGCGTTGGCGTTCGCCTTCGATGCACAGCACAGTCATGTGCCGGACGCAACCAGAGTTGGGAATTCCTAGGAAGGCAAATGTACAGTACATTAAAAGGAAGACTGATACACTGATAAGACGGCAAAATGACTACAAATCTGAGTGTTTACCTTCGGTGCCCAAGCTCCGGAGCCCTTACACTGCGCAGGCGAAGACAGGCAAACGGGACAAGAAGCGCTTGCGTATGAACGGCTATTTTATGAACGGTAGAACAACTAGACTAAGCAAATCAGCGTCGGAAATGTACAGTGCCCAGCGTTTGATGCGCTGGCAGCGCGCGGCTGCCACCGGTTTTTTTTTTTTTTTTTTTGCTTTTTGCCTCACAGGTGAGCGCCGTGGGACCAAATGCAGTCATAATGCGTTACGAAGGTTCTCGCTTTCACTCTACACCACAATGCATCAGTTTGGTGTCCCCAGCGCTTACAGTCAGTGCAAAAAGCACTGGCGACCATGCGATTCGAGTAGCACTGTACGCGCTGTTGCCTACAGACCGCACATATACAGACTTTCCGCCTGAAAAACGCGATGAACAACGATTAATTGAATGGCCTAACCAGCTTCAGTCATGTTTCAGTAACTGTTGGTGCACCCAAATAAAAGTTGTCGCAGTTTCACCTGAAAGGTGAAGCATCAATTGCGATAGCAAATTTGTAGAGAGCTATACAGAGTAATGATGTTAGCTTTATCAGCTGTATAAACTTGGACATGCAGTAGCACCGGCAACGCGCAGAACTGTTGTCGACGCCGTCGGCGTTTTGCCCGCGTTCGCTCAAAATGCGTGCGGCGTTGGTGACTGTTGCCGGAGCCTCTGATATAAATAGGCACTTGGTGCCGCAGCTAAACGTCGCCTCCCTTCCCTCCCCCTTCCCCCCTCCCCCACGGCCTCTCGCGCATCGGAAGAAGGCGCGTTTGCTCTACATATATGGTGATTGTAAAGGAGGAAAGAGACGCCTACTTTTGCAGCCCTTAAGGAAGCACGGCGCAGAACGCGCGTTTGTTCTCCGCCGTGCGTTCACTCCCCGTGAAAGAGCGCGTCCCTCGCGCCCTTTCACTCGCACATACAGCGTTCAGCGGCGCGCGGTCACGATTTCATCTCCATTGACGTCATACGGAACCTCACGGCGACGGCGACGGCGACGCCGACGGCAGAAATCTGCTTTTGGTGTCCATATAATTGCTATCGCAATAAAACGCAACATGCTTGATCAGACTTGGTTTCACGGCAGCGCCTGCTGCGCGCGACCCTCGGCCCCGGCCGCAACACTACATTTGCTAGTAGGTACAGCGTTTGACCGCTGGCGCCACGCTGCGCCGCTCGGGCGTACCGCGTTTCTAGGTGGTTTGTTTCGCCGAGGGCGCTCGAACGCATTCATATGGTTCGCACGAATGCAGCGCTTCCAAGCGTGTCTGTATGGCTGAGTGGCTACGGCGCTCGCTTTGGGAACATGCGTATGCTGGTTCGACTCCCGCCCAGGCTAGAATTCTTTTTTAATATCAAGCTTTTTTTTTTCTCTGTTTGCCAGCGTGGTCATTTGAACCCCGGTGCCACGGCGGCAGCCGTGGTACCGGGCGCCGACGCGAAGCGGCGGTCGTTGTTGCGACCCGGCCGCCACATGCCATTACATTTGCGGCGCCGCCGCATGAAGGCGCCACCGGTCCAAATTCATCCAGCGCCCGGTGCCTATAGGAACACGCAGTTCCTATAGTTCCCAAATGGCGGAAGGACTCCAGACAGGCCTGAAGACATCTGCCCCCTATTACTAACATCAACCCTGTGTAAACTCCTCGAACGGATCACCGCTGCCTGATTATCTAGTCATTTATCATGCTCTCTTTGGGTTGCTTGATGGTAAATTTGAGATTGGAACGAGGGTGATGTCTATAGACAAATAGGTGCTTGCAAATAAAGTGTATTAAAGTTTATATATGTCTCTCACTTACAATTTAGCTCTCTTTTGAGACAGCTTTCCTCAGCGCGCTCACTACATATAATAGCCCGTATCTCCTGCGGCAAACTACCAACAGACCACATAGAAGCAAAAAGGACGACCTGGTCATTCTTGAAGCCGTTGACTTCAAGAAGCTTTCCGACGCAGTGGCCCATGATGGGCCACTGCGTGAAAACTGGGCCACATTGAAGTGAAAACTAAACTACGGCATACGGAGTCATTATAGCCCTCAGGGTTGGTTCCCTGTGGAAGTCTTGCAAACGGCTTTGTATGTAAAGTTAAACCACTGTATGTAAAGTCCGGGGAACTGCTTACCTATATGTAGCATACGGCTCTTAACCGCTATTGGTGCGAAAATGAAGAAAAAGTAAACAAAGTGGACAGTGGCCAACCCGCCTGCAGACGGTCAATCCCCCCGTCGTCTGCAGCCGCTTCTTCCCGCCTGCAAGATCCGGCAGCGCGGGCGAGTGGTGGCCGTGACCATCAAGAACCCTCGCCTAAACGTTGGGCGAAGATACGTCGGCGGTCAACCGGGGCCACACTGCCGCCGTCCACCCAGCGAACAGCCCGAATCGGGGTGACTATGAGGCCACCCCGCCACAGCACTAATCTCGAACCTGCCGCCTACCGACCAGTCAACGTCGTGATCCTTGACCACTCCGCCACCGATCGGGTGATGACGTAATGTCTTCAGCGCCTAATATGCATACCGTTGTCTTACATCATGTACAAAGTGCTCTTCAAATCGTTTATAGGTAACATACAGACTGAAACATCGATAGCTGTTACTACCGATATACTCTACATAGACCTCAGAGAGAATGTTCCAGAGTTTGCAGTTTTCTAACTCTGTGTATAAAGCGCTCTGCAAGAAGTCTAAAGGTGACATATAAACTCAGTAGCAGAGACAGTAACAGCTGGCTTATCGGCGGCTTTCTTTCTTTTCACCCCTGCATGTACACTGATACATGAATAAAATGTTTTGTTTATTGATTCATTCTTTATTGAAACTGTAATGACGAAGATAGCACAAGCGTCGCTGTGGTCGCATGGCTCCTGAAGAGAGGAAGACAAAGACAAAAGGATTGGTGTCGCTGGTTTTGCCTATTTTCCGCCATGCGACCACAGCGACGCTTGTGCTATCTTCGTCATTACAAAAGGAATACTACTCTGTGTGCTGTATGGGTGATTTCAATGAATGTATGCACTGTTCGCTTGAGTTTGCTGAGTGCTTGTAGCATATGCCATAAAGGGGGTATGAGTCATTGCATTTTTTGGTTGCTTACTGGGGTACGAGCCATTGCTTGGCAAACAACACGTTTTGGAGCGCTCTAGAGCTCTTGCGGTGACGTTTACGTTATGGTGGTAGAAATAGAGCGCTGGAAACACATTCGGTTAGTTCAACGAAAGCGTCTCTAAGAGCATTCAGAGGCGCTTTCCCTTTCGAGGTCGTAGTACAACCAAAATCCGAAAGGATTCTGATCACGTGGCTCCTCCGATTGCTCATGGAATAGCTAAAAGCTAGGCTCCGCCGTTCTCACTCTATCTCTAATCTGGAAAGGCCTGCGCGTCACTGCAAACAGATTCGGAGCGCGGTAGACACCAGTCAAACGTAGCATATAGGAGAGAGCTGACCTGAGTCGAGACCCTGTGGGGCTTCATGACCTCCTCGACCTCGTCCTCGTCGTCCTCGTAGACCTGCGCAGGCGGCACGTACGCCGGGACCACAGGCGCCGCTCCCGCCGGGACTGCGGCCAAGAAGCGGTGCACGATGTGGCGGCGGGGCCGCGAAGTCCCTGTCAGTGGCTTCTGCGGCTGCCATCGGCGTCGTTTTGCAAGACGCGGGGGCTGGAATTCAAGGCAGCGATCACAACCTGGCAACACAAATGCACTCCCTCCGCTGGCAGCCTCCTGAATGATAATGATGGCGATGGTAATTCCTTTAACAATCGCACAAATCCACTGTAGCGGGTGGTAGTATCATAGCAAAATACGAATGAAGATATAAGTGAAACCGATCATAAATAAAATCAAATAATGCGTAATCGAGAAGTCCGTATTGCATAATGAAAAGGACAGAGAAAGAAGACCCTCAAACTACGAGTAAGACTTAATATGAAGGAAAGGTAGCTCAGACTTTCAAACCAATTTTCATTTTATTTTATTTTTTAATTATTGTACAATAGAAGTTGATTCATTGATAGAGAAAATAAACACGAGAAAATAGCCGATACTTAGTAAATGCCGCTACACTAACAACGTAATCTTGTCTTGCAGAGGTAATTGCAGGGCCGGTGATCACGCTCCTCAGCGATGACAAGTGCCCTCCTTGTGGGGGAGGTGAATGCTGGGGGATGTAAACATGGCCGCGAGCTGGAGGGACCCCACATGGCCATTCCAGCTCGTTCCAATCAATAATAAATATTTGTGATTTAGTGCCACTATTTACAATCACCACCGATGGTTCACTACAGGATTTTTTTTTGCATTACGTGCCCATCATCACTACTTGTCCCACTATATGGTCACTGCATACTGTATGCTTTTACAGCGTAAGCCGTTTCGGTTCACGATGGTGTCCGCCGCCGCCATGTAACCGCTATCACGGGAAATGCGGAAACAAGTACCCGGTCTCCGCCGGGATCGAATACAGGCCCGCTGCGCGGGAGTCGGATAGTTTACCACTGAGCCACGCAAGCGCTTGCTATCAGGCAGCGGAAAAATTCCCTATAAAAGCGCCCTATAGGCAGGTGCGCAGGCACAGACGACCCGAGCCTCCGCCAGTATGATGGCGCTATCTAGTTAAGGCGCCTGCAAACGCCGCGTGCGCAGGCACAGACGACGAGATGCGATTCAGACGAGGCGCGCAATCAACGCGATCCCAATGTTAGATGTGCGCCACGTATTCTGGGTAACTCTTCGGTACATGTTATGGCGTGTCCTCGCAAGGTACGAACCGCTGCTGAAGAAGCGAGTCGTAGAGCTACGTGCTCGGCTACAACCAGGCATCATCGAGCTCAGCAAACTGGTGTGCAGATAGCATTACAAGCCGCAGCTCGTCCTCGACGCCGGGTGGACAGTTCAGGCCAACATATAGTCCAGCGTTTTCGGCACGCCAGGCCGCGGCAGCGAAGTCGGATACGCTACGCCAGCCTGCGGAAGAAATTTGCCTCCTCTACAGTTCGGCGCGCACGCCGCGAAAGGCTAGCGCCATCTGTGTATGGGAGCGCAACTTCACGGCCGCGCGAACAGGCAAATTGCGCCATTTCCATGGCGCATGCGCATTCTCGCTTTCTGAGAGTATGCGCGCGCTTTTTTGTTTTTTTTTAACAAGACAAGACACTTTATTTCAGACAACCAACATACATAGTTGCCTAGAGGATCGGCTTAAAGGCACATAAAGCCTGACAGAGCGCCGATAAGCCGCTTACACACACATGAATAACAGTCATGCATAAAATATGACATAAGTTCGAAAAGAAAGCACATCGTCATTTTTTACATGCGCAAACACAACAAAATACCTTATACACAGCACTCGCTCCGTGTGCTGTTTGGCTGCCTTCACGGCATGGTGTTAATTTGTCCTGACAGCCAGATCGCACTCCCAGTGCTAGTGCGTCGGCTACGTCAAAAGCGGAAGTGGACCATGTACATATATCCTCACTTGCGCTGTCATCGTCCACGGTCGTTGAGAAAGCCACTGCCGCGCTTTCACCATAGAGTAACATACGGATTACAAGAGTGGCCACTCCAGCCTAAAAGCGGCCGAGCTACGCAGCTAGAGGGCAATACAACACTCCCTGTCTCCAAGGGAACACTCGTACTAGTTATCTACTGTAGTAAATTTTCTATAGTGCACTATACGTCTACTTGTCTATGTGGCTGTAGACGTAGACGTTATCAACGGGATCAGCCGGCCGTGAGCGGTGGATAAGACTAGTATAAAGAATAACGCATCGCTACAAACTATCGGCCATGGTGTTATCAGGCAAGGCGATGCTACAAAAGATGCGCGATAACGTCTGCGTGGTCTTTGCTGGGTTCGTCTGCCAGAACGTCTGTCTGCTTGGCTGCTGCTTGGTAAGAAGGCCTTCATTGTTTTTTTCTTCCCTTCATTACTTTGCAAATTGCTTATGTATTTGTCACTTCAGCCGTAAGTTGATATTTGTCGCATTGTGCTGTTCGGCGCAGAGAGCTTTTCGTGTTCTTTACTTCGCGCATGACGTTGTGGATTGCTTCACATTATGTAAGAAACAGCAATTTGGAATGCTGCGCAGCACGTTTGCGAGAAAATCGTTTCTTGGCGCGAGAAAGTGAGTCTGCTCACGCCGGTATACGTAATCTGAATTCAATGCACGCGTGTGCAATTGTGTGAAAGAATGCAGTTATGCTTAGGATCGTTATTCGTGGCGTGCGCAGATTGCTTGAAGCCTTTGTTACGAGCGCAATTAGGCAGAACTTGCGAATTGAGTAGAGTTTTAGTAAGCTGTGGCTACGACGTATTCTGAATAAACACTCCTGCCTTAGTAGCGCATGCATGGCACCGAAGGTATCTTTTTTTTTTAGCTGCGACAATTGCACGTGACGGTTTTCGCGAAAGGGCGATCTGAAGTGCGTAGGTGAAAATTTGTGCGAAGGCGGGAGGGAAGACAACCAATACTTTTTTTTTCTCAGGTCATGCCGACCATAGTCAAGTACTACGGGAATTACTGCTGTGTTGCGAGGTGCAGTAACAACGGCTGGACAGGGAGAGAGCGTGGTTGGCTGACAACTGCAGTGAGCAGCCTTCATTCCATGTTTGCTATGCAGCCCGAAACTACCACTTAATAGACAGTTTTAGTTTAGCATTAGCTTAATCCCAAGTAACCAGGATATCCGTGGGACGTCCACCACAAGTCCGAATGTCCATCCATCAGGATATCCAGCACCGACGTCCATAGGACGTACAAGGAATGTCCATATCCCGTCCGGATGTCCTCTGGACATCCGAACGGGATGTCCAGGGGACATCCGATTTTGATCGTCCAGTGGCTGTACATAAATGTACATGCCTAGGACATACATAAGTTAGGACATGGATGGATCGATGTCCTAATATGAAAAATTATGGTTGGAAATTGTATAGGTTTGTAATTAATATTTGCATGTTTCTGCACTCTATCGGATGCTTGGAGTTCTTTTTGCAAGGCAAAACGAGTAACTGACCTATCCTTGCAACTTAAGATGACAATTATGAAAATTTAATATTTGGACAAACCCACTCTAGCATGAAAATTGCGCAATTTTTCTCCGTACAGCAATTGGCATTATTATATTACATGCCTAGATCATGAGTACAGTAACATTTAAAATTATGTTTATGGAAAATTTGCAGAACATTGAATCGCCCACTAGAAATCAGTAATTATGGAACATGGAGCGAGTGTACTAAAACTATCCATCATTGCGGAAAGGCCGATTATGAGCCGCGCCCTCCAACTTGTAACTGGGACAAATTCTCGAATTTATTTTGCCAGGACCATGATCTAATAATTTTGATCACCTGGGGGTTCCTTAGCATGCACCTGTATCGAAGTACACGAGCGTTTTTGCATTTCTCCCTTATCGAAATGCAGCCGCCACGACCTGAATCGAACTCGCGACCTTAATCTCAGCCGCCTAACAGATCTCAAAGGCTATGTTTTCGCTGGCTGCATGAATGATTACAGAAGCAAAAAAAAAAAAAACAAACAAAAAAAAAAACCAACAGGCGCCATGTAGTAGTTGCCAATCTCTAAGGCAATTCTTTTACTACGCTTTCGCTAATTGAATTCATTGAAAGCTGGAAACACGTCCAAAATGTTTAGTTTTACGACACCACTTATTCCTAAAACAAGTAATTGTTTCACTGTCTAATTTTATATAATAATAATGTTTCAACAAACTATATTGACGTTGATGTGTCAAAAACTCATGGCAAAGCACGCTGTGCGACGATTCAGTGTCGTGTTGCGATCCAATCCAATTCAATCCGAGGTAAAGCCATCGTTTCAATTAGAGTGTACTAGAATATGGTCGAGTGGGACGAGCGGCTGGGTCGGCGCATGCTTTGCAGTGAGGCGCCCGACGTGGAAAAATACTGTGGCGGCGCTGCGATCGAACTGGATTGGGCCGCATCAAGGTTGCGCCGTTGGAAACTGCTGGCGGTACAGCTCGGCAGGGTCATTCGTGCTACTTCGCGCGCTGGTATTTGCGTTCATATCGCTCAAATTGTGTTCATAATTGCATATGACATGTATTTATGCCTTTAGAATAAATTCTTTCTTTCTCTTTTTTATTTCATTTTATTTTTTAATGTCGCTCGGTAATTGCGCGTGCATTGCGGCCGCAGCGTCGGCTTTCATTCTACTATGTTATTGTACGGTTCCCTTTGGAGAACAAATATTTTTCGCGTTCTTCAAGCAGCATGTATCTCTCGTACGCATTGTTGCGCATATAGTTTTCCATCAGTAGGTCTTGAGAAAAGCAGACGAGGTAACATATGTAACGTTCTTGTTTGCCACTTAATTCAAACAAGTAAAGCATATCTGCCCCATCCGGCGCCTGTACTCAGATTTACGGGAAGCATTGTTATAGATAAAAAGAAAGAGTAAACTGCAGCGCAACATTTCATTCAAGTTTCCGCCTTCCTCGCGTAACAGAATGCGGAGTAATTGGTAAGGGGTCATTTATTGCAGTCGGACCGCGATCGAGCACCGGAAATGGTTTTAGTTAGTCATTCTATATGCTAATATTTGGCCGTAAGCCGTACGTGAATTTTTTTAGTAGATACTTCAAAAAAGAAAAAAAAGAAGAGAAATAAAGCCTGCGCGGTAGCCTAATTAGTGGCTATAAAGTGGATACGGCGTTGCGCTGCTAAACTGGAGCTGGCGGGTTCAAACCAGGTCGCGGAATTAGATGGGAACGAAATGGAAAAAGACTCGTGCACTTCTATTTAGGTGCACGTTAAAGAACCCAGGTGGTGAAAACTAAACCGGGTGCCTTATAATGACATCGTAGCTTTGCCACGTAAAACCAAAGAATTTCTTTAAATTAAAAAAAGAGAAAAAAGTAAGTGGCTGCGTTCTTCGGCTTTTTTCTAGGGGTAAAATAAATAATTCTCCAGGCTGATTTCAGAGAAAAACGCTTATCGCGCTTATCCTATATTTCATACATAAATGTAATGCCGTTCCCAAATGTATGACGGACCGCTCAAGTCAGCAGCTTGTACATTATAAACGGCTGCTTTCAGTTATTCGGTGCACTATCATAACGATCATAATGAAACAGTTAAAGGAACGGCATGCCTCACATACACGTAGAGATGTGCAGATCTGTTGCGTTCGTTGAAGAAGTGTGGTACCACATGAGGCACCCAGTTTTAATGGGTTGCAAACATGATGAGACTGTCAAAAAAAAAGTTGTCCTTGTCTGCATCAAGTGAGCAGATTTACAGGCTGCCCCAAAACAGGGCGTTTATATTGAATGACAGCTAGAAACTTGTTAAGCAGGACTTATTAACACCCATGCGTTAATTCTCTCAGAAACTGCGCCTCTGCGCAACAACCACGACTCTCCGGCAGCACCTATCATCCGGAATAACAGTCCTCACTTCCATCGGTCCCTCACCTTCGAGACTTCAACAGTGCTGTTATGCGTTACATTCGAACGGAAACGACTATTCGGCGTCGTACAGTGTATCAACAACACCTGCGCGCGCGCGCGCGCACACACACACACACACACACACACACACACACACACACACATATATATATATATATATATATATATTGTACCGGAGCACATCGGCACCAGCTCTGTGCCAGCCAGTGTGTGGAAGAAGACGTTGACGATCGTGTGGTTCGCGCTAGGTTGGTTTTCAACGATCCGGCTTGTTAAACCGCTTTATCAAGTCTACCTGCAAAATACTCTTGTTGCATTTGGTGGAGGTGCTGGGTAGTCCCCTTCAGCGTCCTGGAACTCCGCAGCCGTACGCTACCATCTGCCTTCACAATGACCGAGGACGCCGGACCCTCGCGAGCTTCTCCCGCTCCCACACGATCGTCAACGTCTTCTTCCACACACTGGCTGGCACAGAGCTGGTGCCGATGTGCTCCGGTACAATATATATATATATACGATGTTCTTGCCTGCTTTGGATATTATTTCTGCGAATGAGAGTTTTATGTGCAGTATTCCCTAATAAGTGTGTTACAGCAAACACGTGCGCTTATTCCGGTCGGGAGTTCTCGCTTTTTCCATTCGTCCATTTAGACTGTTTGTTATTTTTTCCTTACATATATATCGTGAACATATATGTCTATGTACCCTTCGATTTAATTATCTAGAAATACATTGGTCATTCTTCGCGCCACGCAGGTCATTAAACCTAGTTTATTTCACTCTAATGCTGTTTTCTTCGATGATTTTCCCTGATAAACATCCACCAACAAGAAGCGTGCGTAAAATGACACGATATTAATAATAAAATTACGTAGCTTCATGTTGCAGAGATACCAGTTACTTTTAGAAGACAGTGGTAAAAACAGCAGTTCACCTGGCTAAAACTACATTTGGTACCGGCCGTCAAGAGTCATGGGCTCACCAAAGCAACTAAACATAAAAAAAAATGTACTGCACAGACGTTCTGCGAGAAAACCTGGGCGCCCGCCAGCGTCCACGTAGAGAACGCGCGCTCGCTAGCAGACGACGCGCTTGACAACGACAGCAAAATTGAAGACGTCGCGCTGTGTAATCCATGCCTCAAATATATATGTTTGGCAAAATGGTGTAAGCATAAATTTGCAGTTGAAATAAAGCACTATTTTAAGAGCTACTATGCGCAATCGGCCTCGGCGCACGCAGCGAAAGTACGTTGAATATGCCGCGGAGCGCGTTTCCTCCCCAATCCAGTTCGCTCGCAGCGCCCTCACATAATTTTTCCACACGCGGCGCCTCAGCGGGAGAGCGCCGTTCGGCCCACTCGACCATTGTCTAGTACACTCTAGTTTCAATGGCGGCGAAGTGCCCATGCGGCCGGTGCACTGTCGGTTCGTTTGCCATCTTCACTGCCTGCCGAAGTCGCCTGCTCAGCTATTGAGGTATGACGACTACATCGATCTCTATTTTAGCCATTACAATAACGGAATGTGTTTTGTTTGCAGGTGCCATCAAGCCCTAAAGTGAGTGAAAAGCCGTACACGCGAAAGAAAGCGCCACTGCACACAAACTTCGGATCTCGCACCGGCAGCCAGCAGTCAACGGCCCGAGTAGCAAGTCAACACATCTTCGTAAAGAAACAACTGTTTATTTCCTAGCAGCGCAAACGTGGTGTTCGCCGGTCGGTACCGCGCAACTGAATGTGCAGGCTCCAGAAAGTGCGCGACGGCGCGCGTCGGCCAGCGGGAAGCCGCTCCCTGCTTGGGAGCAATGTGACACGCGTGTGCCGGCCAGGGTCCCGCGCGACGAGCAGGAGGTAGGCGCACACTATGTACTGTGCTGCCGTTTTGTGGTTTCTGCCACACGTATATTCTTGCTTGTAACTGTTCTTTTCTTTATTCTAAAGCTTGTGCCTGTAATGAATCGTCGTAGGGTTTGACAGTACAAATAAGTAAATGTGATAATCGAACACCTCATTTAATGGTGTTGTCTTTACCATGTTTGTTACTCTGTTTAACATGCCGAAAGGAGTTTCTATTGATTTTTTTATGTATTCGCGCTGTCCTAGCTTCAGTCATGATATCTGGATCTGTCAATTTTCTTTTTTATCGGCGAGTATATTTGTTGTGATGAACATTATTCATGTGTGCATTTTGGACTTATGTTTACGCTAGCAATAAAATATTTCTTGTGTTTTGAAGCTTGTGTGGGCCTATTTTTTACGTTTAGTTACAGCAGAGCAGTGACAGTGAAATGCATTGAAGCACCCGACCAGTGCATTTATATATATATATATATATAGTGTGTGTGTGCTTGAATGCATTCCATTATTCATGCTTCAAGGTGTGCGCACACAAATCTATATATACCTTGAAGGTCCTGTGAATGTCCGTGTTGGATATCCACGTCGGACGTCCTACGGGCGACCAATGCGGTTACCTTTGGATTTCCCAGGGACGTCCCTCGGACGTACGCTGGACATTCACGGATATCCCACGGACGTCCGGAATATCCAAAATGGACGTCCGTCGGGCGTTGCCCGGATGTCCGTGGTTACTTGGGAATAGCGGGGTTACGGGAAATAGCGTTACCGTTCCGCAAGCGAACTTTGCAGAAAGAGAGTTTTAGTATAGCGTGATAGCGTAGTTTACGTGCGGGACGCTATTCCATTACGCTTTGAATTTCGCATACACAGGGCACCTAATTCTATGTGTGTGTGCGTCCGGAGAGTGCGATAGGCAGCGCAATGGAAGCCAGGAGCGCGTTGTATTTTTACTTCACATGTCCGTCGATCTGCAACGAAACAGACAAGCAGTACAAGCTGTCTACCATAGCCTCCGAAATCCTCCAATCTCAGAGGCCATATGCCGTCGTCGCGCCTATCTCCCGACTTTAGCGACAGATGGCGCTCGGATCCCAGAAAAATATTTCGTTAGGCTTAGGCGCGTTCGAAACGAGAAGCGATCTCGAAAATTCCTCAAGATTAGCCATAACACTCTCTCGGCGAAGCGACATGAGACTAAGCAAAAGCCGTTTACGCAGTCATTTGCTACGAACGAAGTGAATTCTACAAACGCCAAATTCAGTTCGAAGCGGGCGGCCGGGACCGCCGCCATGTTTTACGTACACTACGTACACACGCTAATACGGTAACGTTAAAGGGCAACTCCGGCGATTTTTTGACCGTGTCGAGCTAATAAAATATTTAGCTTCCCGAGATCCTTCTGTGACGCACCTGATAGGAGAATTGTACCGCAAATTCGAAAATAATTTTAAATAAGCAGAAAAGCGCAAAAACGAAACCGAAACCTGAGCAAGCAGCCGAGTGCACGAACCTCTGCCTGTGACGTCACGAATGTATCCCCGGCGGGGAAGGCGCGCAACGCACGCCGGTCTCGCCCGCGGGGCGAACGAAACCGGCGAAGAGCAGACGCTCAGCTTATTCGTGACCGCGCCGGACTTTCGGGGACCTTCGGGTTACATTGCAAGCTGCACCACCTATTCGGATCTGTCAAACAGTGACAGTTATGATTCAGACGAATTCAATAGCCACGAATCGCCGTCCTCCACCACTAAAGCCAGCACCCATGCGCAACATACCGCGCTGCGACATGAGGACCAAGGGTAGCCCTAACCACCACTGATCTCCACTAGGGTTGCTGGATGGCGCTTCGAGCTCTCCGGCGCGCGGCCACCGGAAGCTCGACCGCTCGTCCCGGAAGTTGGGCAAATGGCCGCCGTGCAAGCATAGCTACTGATGCGTATGGGCCGGTGTCGCTCGCATTTCATCGAAAAATGCCTGCTTGTTGCGCCATAAACTGTACAAGCAGACCAGAGAAGTCGTCTGGCAAAACGTTTCACTTGTAAGTATTACGATATTATGCACAACATACGCGATACGTAGCGAAACACTCGTGTCGTATCAGTGTCAGTTTTACAGCTGTTCCTCTTGTTACGCAGATTCCCTCGCTCTAGGCCGGATTTGCACCAGCGTTGGGTCGCAAACTTAAGAAGAGACAAATGGACACCATCCCCAGGCAGCAGGCTTTGCAGTGACCACTTTACTGATACTTGTTTCGTTAGAACGGGCGCACGGACTCGGCTACAGCCTGACGCAGTTCCCACGTTGTTTTCCTTTCCAAAGCATTTGCAAAAGGTACGACAGGCCTCGACATAATAAATATAATAACGTTAAGCCGTCGCACTTCGCTCGTTTAGCGTACGTATACGTATAACTTGCCCTGCAGTGAATGCTACGTTGATTAGAAAAAATCGCCTGCATGTGCGTGACCTTCTTTGCACATCTTTGCATGGCGTCTTTGCCAGTGACGTGCTACACATTAAAACGGCAAACAAGAACATCTTCTTCGTGGAGTTTGTGACAAACTATGTCAGAGGAAGCGTTTTCCGAAGTGACACTGAAAAAAAAGTACTGTAAACAATAAAACGTAATTATTTTTTTTTAATTTTCAAGCACTAGTAAAGTTTGTTGACAGGGCCTTTTTTCATCAGAGGCCTTCCATATTTCTGGTGCAATAAACAGTTGAAATTCATCTGTGTACATTTATGTTGTTTTTGTTTCAATTACGAAGCTGCAAGCATATTTAAAAATTAATCTGCATACATTAATGTCAACCTCATTTCCAGGGACTGCGTGGCCGGTAACAAGGATAAAAACATTGTAAAATAATCGTTGATCCTTTGGTATAATTGCAGGCTTCACACTCTTGCTGAAGCACATTTTGTCATGCACTCCTCATTATCATTTGCTAAAACTATCACTAAAATGCTGGTTAAAGCTGTAACCACTTGGCAAATCTTGGTTGGAAATGCCAGTTTGCAATAGGAACTGCATGTGCACACTGGTTGACTGTCCCTGAAAGATAGTAATAAATGTGTTCATAAAGCCATAAATTTTCCGTCTGGAGCAAAACTTGACGTGGGCACCACTTTTTGTCTGCGATGATAAGAAAGCTAATTTCAAAAGAATATACCACGGCCTGGTTACAAATATTTTTGAATTTCTTTGCTTGCTGTACTGCGGAGGGTTCTAGTGGATTGGCCTTCAAGGTTATCCGAGCAAACAGTGCCCAAAGTCATTTTCACGTTATTTTTCTTCTCGGCATGTAGCAGTCCCCACAATCGATATATACTGTTATCAGGCAGCTTCCCCCGTTTTGATATCGACCTCGCTTATTGTCTTTTCATACGCGTGAGTTGATTTCAGCTAGTCTAAGTGCCTTCGCGACTGTTAATTTATAAGACGTGCGTCCTAACACCAGTCGTAGAGCTCGCTAGCGTGAATCCCGTTCGAGCTGCGCCTTGTCCGCTGAAACCAAGACACAAGTGACATTTTTTTATGTTGCGCCGCTATATTCTGCTCCATATTCACCTCGCATGTTTCGGTACCGTAGACGTTCTGATCTCAACGAAAAGTAATCTTCAAAAGCGCAATATCGTGTCAACTAAATGCCAAAATTTGCAATTAGGAATGGTAACCCGCGGCTGCGAAGCGTAGCAGACGCCCGACTTCCGGGACAAGCCTTTCAACTTCCGGTGGCCGTGCGCGCGCCCGGCCGCAACAGCAGCGAAGCGCCATCCAGAAACCTAGTGGAGATCAGTGCTAACCACTGATATACGCGCTGCTTGCTATTTTAGGTGTTTTACCCCTCTCAGGGAACCGCTTCGCCTGCTCACTGTAAAATGTGGAGCACGACTTTCCACATTTGTATCCCACAAGAACGCCGCTGACAGTCCAAAGCGCCGACCGGTGCATTTGTTTACATCTGCAGGTACAGCGACCACTCGTACGTCGTTCGCTTGAGATACCCGCTCATCGGTGACATCAATTAATGTCAGAACATATCAAAACACTTAGATATTGTGCATATAAGCACCGTTACATCACTCTGGGTCGCGCTGATACGTGCGACCAGACACCTTCGGAAACAGCGAGCGGGAGACCGTATAGTAGGCAAGCGTTGTGCAGCCTGCTTATCATTCTTCGTATTCTCTTCATGCACACAATTAGTGTTCCGTAAACTAGACATAGATTGGGACATTGCGCGTATGATCGTTCATTTAGAGACTGTATAGTTTTCTCGCGGAAACGCCGATGTCATGAAGTATGACATCGTTGGCAGCTGAACGAGATGGTTGTTTACGCATGCTGTATCGAAGGGGCCTCCGCTTGCTGCCCATTTGGGATACGAGGCAAACAGTGCACCTCGTAAGCTAAATAATTAGTCAGCATAACAATAGGCAATAATACACCCATGGATTTGCGTAGTCATATTTCATTTAGGGAAGCGCCGGCGAGTGCATGCGACTGGCCGCATTCGAAAACGGCAACGTATGCGGATGTTGATCGCGCGTCGTGTTGTCGCTTCTAGCTTTTTGTGTGTGCACTGTACGAAATGAGGAATGGTTTATTTCAAATCCGTATGGTCAAAACTGTACAGAAGCAGCTTTCCTCATCCTAATAGCTTAATTAGCTTCATATCAGTGGGTCTGGTCCGCCAGCAGCAGACGCACGAACTCGGCCACTGTGATAGGCCTAACCTCGGCTGAACGCGATCGGCATCGGCTCAAACTGTGTTTGCGGATGGCGAGGGCTGAAGTTCGTGCAGCCAACAACGCAACACCGCTTGCCACCCCGCATCACTTGCCCATCCACATGGATTCCATGTGGATGCAACTTCTCGCGACAGCAACATCTCACGCCAAGCACTAGCTCACGATCGTCGACTCCTGCACGCTCTCGTCGCTGTCGTCTGCATGATCCCGGCATGCTCTGCGTGGACTATTCCTGACGTCATACACAATGTGGCCTATAACTGAGGAGGAGGTAATGTAGGGTGCTCGAGGCAATAAATTAAATTCATTTGTAAAAAACCTGTGCAACTCACAAGCCTGCTTTTTTTAGGACATGGCGGATGTATTCAGAGGAACAGACCCAGCGAATTTCATCGACATCCGTTGACATCGAAAAATCGCCGGAGTTGCCCTTTAACTCTGAGAAATAGCGTGCGCACGGTAAACGGTATGGGTCGGTTAGCGTTCTGCGCATGCGCACTTCGATCCCGCTATTCCGGTACGCCCGCTATTCCGGTAACCACGCTAAACTAAAACTGTCTATTAAGAAAGGTTAGGCTTCAAAAGACGAGCGTTGTTTTCGTCTTTAATGCTAGTGCTGTCTTCAACAGTTTTACTGTTTTGTGAGGTTTTTCTTTATATCGCCTGTTTGTTCCTTTTGTGAAACTTATTCTCAACATATGGCAGCTGTATTGGCATGTCTTGCATTGTGCAGTGCACCCATCTTTTTGTGTTTGCGTTCATCAAACGTTGCGAAAAAAATGTGCATGTGCTTACTGAGAATATGACTTGAAAATAAAATGTTTCGTCTCTTCCAACACTTGTCACGTTTATTTAAAATGTCTGCATAAACACACAGTGGCATCGTGTGCTTGCTGCTCTGGCGGTACAGCTTACACGAAGCTACTTACACGAAGCTAATATAGCCTCCGGGACGAGCACTCGCACAAAAGCGATCTTGGAGGCCGTGTAATTTTTCTGATCACCAGAAGATAGCCTTCGAGATTGGTTTTCCTGCAGTCTCAATCTCTGAGTCTGCGTAGATTCCACACACCCGCTAGGTGCGCTGCGAACCAAAATCGGCTAGGGTTCCTCGATGCGTGCGCCCCCCTCCGCCGCCGTGGAGGGTGGAGACAACCGCGTCGTCTGCTACGGCGTCCGCCATTATGATGCCCTCTCCGCAGGCAGCCTATAGCCAGGATAGGCAGCAAGCGTTACTTTGCGCAGCTGCACGTAGACTTCGTTATGTAAAACGTGTGGTACTTTAACGATATGACGAGAACACAAAGTTTTCGCATCGGCAGCGTGAAGGTCTCCTATTTACGTTCTGTAATCTTTATTTTTAGAGCGGAATTTGCAGCCGGTCTCGCTGGCAGCGGAAGGCTACCATACACGCCAGCTGCGTAAACACCTTAAGATAGCGTCTTGTTGGGCTATATATTGGTTAAACGTGCGAAACACACACACACACACACACACACACACACACACACACACACACACACACACACACACACACACACACACACACACACACGCGCGCGCGCGCGCGCGCGCGCGATTCCCATCGCATTTCGTTGTGTGTGTTTTGCGCCTTCAACAAAATTGTAAAAAACATTCGTGTTTTCAAATCAGTCATTAGCTACCCCATTTATGGACTGCATGCTGCAACGCAGGGTATTCTGAATTTTTTTATTTCGTTTACCGTCCTGTAAATGTGCAGATGGGTAAAAATTGTTGAATACATGTCAGATGATTTGGTGCTCTACATATGGCTTTTGTGGCATTAAATCATGGCTCTCATGCAGGCATTGACTATGAAACCTTGTTGAGCATGTTTTCCGCAGCAATATAGCTTAAACCGGTAACTGTTATAAAGCAGTCGGTCATCGATATCTTTAAAATAAAGCGGCCACACGGCTTCTCAACGTAGAGGAAACAAAATGCATTCAATACATAGCAATTTCTCATGTCGTAGATTGTTTATTTGGTTGAGAATTTTTTCAAGAACAAGCGCTACAACTCACTGCAAATTAACTGCAGCGCATGTCTTGCTTCCACTCCCACTTATTCTCGTGGCTTCGAGCTGGCGCGACATGCATGTCACGATTTTCATGTTATTAGAACGTGTCACCCATGGTCGTCAGACATTGTTGTCTCGTCATACCAATTTTGGTATATATCAAGTTAACGAAACGTCCGCAAGAGTACCAAGACCGTGGCACGCAAATCATGCCGCTCATGACATTCATGCTTTGATTTTCATGTTATAACCTGTCATTTATGTTCGTCATGCAGTCATCTTGTGGCATACCAATTTTCGTATTCATCCCATTAACGAAACGGCCAGGGAAGCACCAAGACCGTGACACGTAAATCATGCCGCTCATGACATGCATGTCATGATTTTCATGTTATGACCTGTCATTTATGTTCGTCATGCAGTCATGTTGTGGCATACCAATTTTCGTATACATCCCGTTAACGAAACGGCCAGGAGAGCCCAAAGTCGTAGGCGGCTAGATAGATAGATAGATAGATAGATAGATAGATAGATGGATGGATAAATAGATATGCTCAATGTCGCCGAAGTGCGGTAAGAAATGCTTCGCATTTAAAAGCGCACAACGTAGGCGCAGATCCTTACGCACTTGCAGCTCATGCACAACAAGTGTTTAAGAACAGCGCATTTTGTGCTATCCAGAAACGAACGAGTTAAACAGGCACGTTTACATGCCAGATATCAAGACTACAAGACGGACAAACGCTACGGGAAATAGCGTGCAAATGAACTATTACACACGGTGCACTGGTGATTACGATTAAGCCCGATCGGGATCTGATTTCTCAACAATGATCGGGTTCCTTCTGCAGCTTGGGCAAGGGAGCTGATGACGATCGAGAAATTCGATCCGGATAAGGCTCGATCCCGATCAAAAGTGCCAGTGTCACACAGCTTCAACTCCCCAAACACAGAAAGGCAATAACGTATACGCTGCACAAACAGGAACGGTCCGTGGGTTGCCACTTGTCGCGCCGGATCTTTACCAGCCACAGGAGTCGCCTCTTCGGATCTTTCGGAACATCTTCCAGCCATTTCGCGAATGGTTTGTGCACTGTGGTACGCAACACCTGGGCATTTTGCCCTAGAAGACACCGCAGACGTGTCTCACTCAACCAGCCGCGACGATGCGTGGGGAGCGCAATGGCGGCCGCCGGTCGAAAGGCGGCATTCACCCCTTCACAGAATGACTCCACCCTCCACGGCGGCGGAGGGGGGCGCACGCATCGAGGAACCCTAAAATCGGCCGCAGGGGCGCGTATTACTATTTGCGCCCCCGTACAGCGCTCGACCGCTGGCGCCACGCTGCGCCGCTCGCGCGTACCGCGTTTTTAGGTGGTTGCTTTCGCCGAGAGCGCTCGAACGCAATCATATGGTTCGCATGCTTGCCGGCTTTACAATGGTGGCTGTATCGCTGAGCATAGCCTCCTCTATAAAAGTATAGAGGAGGCTATGGGCTGAGTGGTTACGGCGCTCGCTTCCGCATTATGTGTACGCGGGTTCGAATCCTGGGAGGCGTTGGCTTGTTTTTTTTCTTTTTTTAAAAATCTTAATATCACGCTTTTCCTTTTGTTTTCCTCTCTGTTTGCCAGCGCGGTCGTTTGAACCCCGGCGCCACGGCGGAAGCCGTGGTGCCGGGCGCCGACGCGAAGCGGCGGTCGTTGGGGTGTTGCGGAGCGCAGCGTAGCGACACCCCAAATAAAAAAGGCCGTGACTGCTGCGACCGGGTCGCAGCAAACAAAAGGTGCCCAAAACGTTTGGTGCGACCCATGACGTCACGTCCGCTATAACCCATGATGTCACGTCCGTTTATTTTCATGGCGGCTGTTTTTCGGGGCCGGTCGCGTTGTGAAGCGGTCCGTATTCCGTGCCTTCTTACAGCGTAAGTAATCGATTTTTCCACTCTATATGCATGTAATAAAAGGTTGGGGCTGTCAGCTGCTTGATGTGTTGCCGTTAGTTATCTTGCGCGCATATTTGCCTCGTGGTCGCGTCAAATTGCAGCCGGCCCGTGGAATGGGCCGTGGCATCCCATATAAAGCTATAAAGCTGATCCTCCGTCAGGATCGTTAGTACGTGTACAGAACCATCCAGTAGTGTGGTTCAGTGAATGATGCGTGAAAAAACGAGGACGCAAGAAAATCCTGGCATGGTGAGCTGTTCCGCCAGATCGTGTTGAATCGCGTTTTTGCGCGAGATGGTCGAACAGCTTTGCTACTGCTTTTCTTCAGCTTTGCTGCATTTCATTTAATCATCACCTGCATTCTTTTTAATAAGACAAATGGCATTACTGCGCGAAAGAGCGTCTCGGAAGTTTCCCAACAACAGCCAATGCCGCCGTGCCTGTTGCATGCACGCTTACCAGCTACACGCTGTCCTGATGCAGTTGGAACGATTATGACGCAGTATCAGCCTGCTACTGCGGGCTGCAGGATCACGATGACAATACAATTAAAATAACTAAAGAAATTGATGCAGTAAGTGTGGTGTTCAAACGTTGCCAAGCGTGATAAGCGGACCTGCCTCGTAAGATGCGTTGAATGAATCGGCTTTCTAAAGTCAGCTTTGCCGCAGTAGACGTGTGACGCGGTGAAGCTTACCCAAAAATTATTGCAGTGAAGCATACCAAAAGTGAAAAGGGGCCGCTATCACGGGACATGTATATGTTCCTTAACTATGTACGCGCGCACTCGCCTTCGCCCATCACATTACGCGCGCCCAGGAGCGTAATAAGTGTATTGGCAGGTGTACTCACATATATGAAAACTGCCAAGAAAAGCTGGTTAAGGCAAGCTCTCTTGTCGAAACGTTTGCACCAGCCTGTTCGACCACTGTTCTCACCGCAGTTTGTGTGTTGCGGTGAAGCATACCGATAGTGGGTAGGGGTCACGCGAATCGGGAGTGTAGGGTTTCAGCCAGCGACGAACCCTACCAGTCTCAACGTTCTAGTCTCAACAAAGCACATTTTTGCGCCAGGATGACGTTTCGACAACTTTTGTTGGCTGTTGGTGATGGCACAACTCTTTTACAGACAACATTCTCTAAGCCTTTTGAAATGACAAGGAGCACTGACACCGGCCGATAATTTGACATGTCATTTCTGTCCTCTGATTTAAACAGTGCAGTCAGCTTCGCCTGTTGCATTTTTGTAGGGTAAACGCCAGTAGACAAGCAAACGTTGAATACGTGGGTGAAAACAGGCACTTTGCTTTGTTGTGTACCTGTCATACTGCTATTAAATTTTCCTTTCCTTTTAAAGTGCTTACGTACATCACATCGCAAGGAGTCACTGTGTAATTAGTGGCCTTGTCATGTTAAAAAACCAGGCTCTACTCAAGAGAGGTTGGGGTTAAGTACCTGTGAAACTTTTTAGAGGGTAGTTTTCTGAGAAGAAATCAGATGCCAGAAACAGACCTGTGGTATCCTGGGTTTGAGTATTTAACAATGGAAAGGATACAAAATACATTATATTTCTTGTCTGAAACCAACAAGTAAGTGAAATATGTAAATATATTAAATAGCATCCATGGAGCAACTGCAAGCTGTGCACACCTAGACCCAAAACGCGCTTCTCTTGCTCCAGTCCATGCAGGCTGTCAGCTGCTTTGTTGAAGCCTCTAGTACATTCTCAGTGGTGCAGTAATTTTTGTCTGCATTTTGCTCAAGTGTGCCCTAGACATAATTGAGTGATTTGCAGTTGCAACTGGACTGCAGCCTCAGCTTGGGAGACCAGTGGTAGGGCACATTTTGTAAAACTAAGCTATACATAGCATTACCAGTTTGAGCAGAGACCTGTTTATATATGTGTCGTCTTTAGAATCTAGATTTTTTACCATGAATTCAGAAAAATCTCCAGCACATCGAGTCCCTAGATTTGAAATGCTGTATAAGTTGTCTTCTTGTTCATTGCGGTTGCGCTTAACTTCTGTCCAAATAGGAGAGCACTTCTGCGTAGCACATCAAGGACCATTCTTATTAACATGCCTTCCTTTTATTTATCTTACCTACAATCAAGAGCACACGTATATAGCACATGAATGTGCTGTGCTTGAACTTGACTTACATTGCCATGTTTAGTAGCACAGTGCTCATAGTTGGTGTTGGTTCATTCAAGCTAAGCATTACTACAACCTTTAACTGTAGGTATTATGGTGTGAGAGCAGAGAAATGGATATGCAAAGACAGTTGGGCACGTTAATACATCTTTTTGTGTGTGAAAAGATGAAAGATACACAAAATGAGATAGAACACGTGCACTTTCATCTTTTCTCACAACAACAACAACAAAAAAAAAAACGTCGGAGGAATAAGGTTCCTTCACTGTGCCATAGAAACTATATGTTTGCTCTCAAATGTAATTCTGATTCGTTGGATTTGTTCTTGTGCTGTTTTTCTTGAGTGTGCTTTACTTTTTACACGTCAACGTTTCAAACTCGTTTTTTATTTTTGACAGACTGAACATCCCACGTCTTGGTTTGACTTCCTGGTACAGGATACTTGCAGTTGGCATGGAGTGGTGAAGCAGCATGGTGTACTTTTATTAAAAGCACAGATTTCACCAGTATAGAAGCAGTTCATCAAAAAAAACATGTGTGCTGAAAAATAAAGTGTTCCTACCCACATTCCTCAGTGTCTAATTATGCTTGTATCCCTGTGTTCTCTTCAGCAAAACCACTTATGTGGGGAATTGATTGTGATAAGTGCTTGTGAGAGTTTTCAGGAAGAGCTTTGGACCCTTTTTACTGGTGCACAGGTAAAATGTGCACATGCTGTAAAATTGAAACACCAGGTGGAGTAGCAAACACCAATGCTTGATGTGGCATTTGTCGGGCTTGTGTGTCGGCACATTTTCCATACAACAATATACTCTAGGACAGCATGCTAGCACTACAAAGCACCCATCTTTTATGTTAGGTATAAATTACTGCAAGCTCTTTAAAGATGGTCACAGAGAAATGCTGGCTTTAATTCAAAACTAAAGGTGAAGGAAGCTGTGCAAATGTATTGAGAAATTATGCAAT